>NW_015090763.1:1066626-1171072 GCF_001431845.1 Calidris pugnax
CGATCTTTTTATTTCCTTTACTAGCCAAAGCTTCACGTTCATCTCGGCTAACTTGGGCACTTGATGTGCCTAGATTAAGGTACTAATTTGGTGCGTTTTCTTGTTTAGTCAATAAAAGAGCATGACAGTCTGAGGAAGCAGCTCACCTACGTCTCAGTTGCCCTCTGGATGTGTCACCTTCTCTGTGTTGACTACAGTGGAAATCTTGAGCACTTATATTTCCAACTTAGATGCCTAAAAGTGGAGATGCTTGGAGTGCTGTGGAGGTCCTCACGCTGGTTAGCAGCACAGCATGTCTAACACATCTGGCTTTGGCTCTGCTCAACGCTCTGGACCATGTCTCAGGATGGCACTGCCTCCATTATGAGTCACGGACCAGGTTATGGGCTGGAGGCACTGGGAAGTTTGTCAATCTGGACAAAACTATGAGTTAATTTACACAGTGGAAAACCATCCCAAATATAGTGTTTCACAAAACACCTCCCATAGGGCTGCTGGAACCCAGCCCAGGATCCCAAGGCAACAGTTCATCTTTTGGGTCAGGTTTCTCTTGAATCCCACCCTCCATTCCAAGCAACAGCAGGGAAAGGCAGGACTCCTGGGCTCGGGGCCTGGGGCAGAGTGGGGATGGCTTGGCCAAGGGGCTGTGCCTAGCAGTCAGCTCTTATAGTGTCATGCAAGAACATATTGACGCACCTTGCTAAATTGGGTCCTTAAATATTGGAAATCACTGGCTCATACACAGATAGCACTAGAATGATTTCCTAGAGACCTGCATTTTTGGACTCTAGAAGAAGAAATGCCTTCTATTCAATTCCAGATCACAGGTGAAATCTTATTGCTGTCTACTCAAAAGAGTCTTACAATAACTTTTTGGTTGCTAATGATTCAGTACTAGTATTTTAAAAGTTCTTGTATACACCATGGTTGTGAGACTCTTCTTCTCACTGCTCTTAGGGCAGCTGCTATTAAATCCATATCAAGAACTATTACACTTTTTACAAAGTGTAAAAGGGGAAAAATATTACCATTCATTTCTGTTACTCTTTCTTTCTAACTATATTCACTTAATAAGGTATTTGCTTGCAACATAGTCTGTTATATATTCTGTGTTTTATAAAGTATCTCCTGGGAAAAATAACCAAGGAAACACAATTTTTCGGCACCATCTCCTTTTATTAAGAATAATGAAAAGGAAACAAGAGTCATTCCAGCAGTCAAACATCCTTCTACTCTTTCTTATTGGTCTTTTTATGATAACTGGGTCTCTCAGCACATAATCTGAGCTGCTGGAATTTGTTTGTGTATTTACATTTGTCCTTTCAGTTACTATCCATGTATCAGTGTAGAGACGACATATAATGGACACATAGTGCCTCTAACATCTGTACCTCCACACAGAGAGAACAGAGATCTATCAAAAATACTGGACAGGATTATCTCAGCAGTGAGATCTAGCTTCATCCCCAAATTTCAAATCTTGAACGGAGAGTTCGATTATTTTACTTGCTCTGTATATCAGTTCCCCCCAGATTCACAACATAACAAGAGCTACTGCAGCCTGCTCTCTCTGTGGGCTACAGCAGTCACTGCTTGGGCTATTGGAATTAATTGCACACATGTAGGAATATATCCCAAAGGCCCACTCCTGCACCCTCTTTCAATGGATTTTGTATCTTCATTACTATAGTTACAGCACCTCCCAGGACTACTAACAGCAGGAGAAAGCAAGACATCCCATCTCTGAATTGTGTGCGATACAGTCCCAAGCTGGAGTAATACCCTTCCCTCTGTGTCTATCTCAACAGGATGAAAGAACATGTTAGCACTCATGAAATGCCAAATGGCCAGTGTGTGCCACTAGCAGATCCCGTTTCAAGCCACGGGGTACCTTGCTTATATTAAAGCTGTAATTTGTACACTTGGCTGGTACTCAGGCTTGTTTTTAAAGCATCAGTCATTCCTGAGTAGTCATAGATGATTCAGGCTTACTCTATAGGTTCTTCTGCCAGATATTGATCCTGAAGACATTAATTATCTATTACAAAAGGCTTATTTCTCGCAACATTCATGACCAAAGATCTGCATATTTATTTTGTCTAGTGATTTATTGATGCATCATTATACATTTCATGGAAAACTGCATTATATAGACAGAAGTAGGGAGAAAAGCCTCCAAAAACTCCACTTTAATTAGGAAAGAGCACTCAAGAAGCAATAACATGGTATTTCTTTGGTTTGCCTCAAATATGTTGACTGAAAAGAATTTCCAGTTCACCCATGCCTTGCAGTTAAAGTGCAGATCAGTGCACTAGTTATAAAACCCCCAGTGTTGCAGGTGCTCGCTACCACACTTTGCATTAATGAAAATACTGGCGGTGAAACACACCATACTCTGGGGCAGTCATATGCTTGGAAGGCTTGGAAGATGCAATGTCTCCTACAAGGAGACAGCTGAAGTCATCAAACAAACCACACCATCAAGTAATTTCCTCCTTTTCCCTGAAAAGTTTCATTCCAAATACTCCAACATTCTCTAAAAAAAGACGCACTCATGGTGCATAAAAGTGAAAACTAATATCAGGGGTAAGGTTAAAAGAAGATTTCTTATTCTTTCTTTTTGACTATATTTACCAAAGCTTATATGTTTTTTGAACAAGGCTGTTGCAATGGGTCTTACTAGCTTGAGGACTTCTTGTAGCTGAAGGCCTGACCCTTGTCTCCTTGTTTAATATAATGCAGTGACAGGGTAAAGGTTAGCATTGCCCATAAACACCACTTGCATAAAAAGCTAATTCATCATGTCTTCTAGCACAAAGCCCTCTCCACTGGACCGTACCATGTCCAGTAATTGTACTCCTCCGCATTGACTTAAATGTTTTGCTAAACATTTGTGGTAACAGGCCTTCAAATGATATAAGAGAAAAGAGAACATAATTATTAAATCCAAATTACTGTAATACAGTAGATGTAACAATCCCTCAATGTCCATTCTTCTTATTTGCATCGTTAATTGTTGTCTGATTAAAAATCATTATGAAGCTGAAAACAAGTTAAAACAGAAAAATAAAACTTGGCATGGTAGGAGAGATAGGACTTCATAAATCACAGTGAAAGCTTAAGCAAATTCCCATCTGCAAACCAGAAATCATTGCTCTTAATAAATAGAGAGAAATGAGGATGCCTAAACATAGACCTTGTACAGCAGTTAAGGTTAAAATACAGAGATCAATAGAGTCCTGTAAACTAAGCAAGGAAAAAGATGGAAATTCACTGTACACCAAACTGGTATGGAAGTCTGAGCCTTGAAGACAAGATATATTCCTCTGTGTCCCTGGAGAACCTACTGAAGCAATGAATTATCAGGAGAGGAGAGCATCTTCTTTAATGGAAACCTTGGACAGCTCTTGCTCCTGTGGCTACCATGAACCAGCTGGTGGCTTTTTCCAGCGCACAGGGTTGTTTCAGGCTTGTAACTTAAGATGGAAGTTCTCAGTTGTCTCACCACAGTCCATTAGGTGAGAGACCACGAGCAGGGGATGGGAAACCACTGAACTCAAATCGATATTTAGGCTTTTGTGCCATACCACAGCAGCCTTTTCTTTCACCACCTCCCTCTGCAACATCTCAGTGCTACCTTATGTCTTCTCCTGAGGGAACCCAGGGTCTTCCTTGCTCTGTTTTGGGAGGACTAAGCCCACGAAAGCCTCCAAAAACTCCACTTTAATTAGGAAAGAGCACTCAAGAAGCAATAACATGGTATTTCTTTGGTTTGCCTCAAATATGTTGACTGAAAAGAATTTCCAGTTCACCCATGCCTTGCAGTTAAAGTGCAGATCAGTGCACTAGTTATAAAACCCCCAGTGTTGCAGGTGCTCGCTACCACACTTTGCATTAATGAAAATACTGGCGGTGAAACACACCATACTCTGGGGCAGTCATATGCTTGGAAGGCTTGGAAGATGCAATGTCTCCTACAAGGAGACAGCTGAAGTCATCAAACAAACCACACCATCAAGTAATTTCCTCCTTTTCCCTGAAAAGTTTCATTCCAAATACTCCAACATTCTCTAAAAAAAGACGCACTCATGGTGCATAAAAGTGAAAACTAATATCAGGGGTAAGGTTAAAAGAAGATTTCTTATTCTTTCTTTTTGACTATATTTACCAAAGCTTATATGTTTTTTGAACAAGGCTGTTGCAATGGGTCTTACTAGCTTGAGGACTTCTTGTAGCTGAAGGCCTGACCCTTGTCTCCTTGTTTAATATAATGCAGTGACAGGGTAAAGGTTAGCATTGCCCATAAACACCACTTGCATAAAAAGCTAATTCATCATGTCTTCTAGCACAAAGCCCTCTCCACTGGACCGTACCATGTCCAGTAATTGTACTCCTCCGCATTGACTTAAATGTTTTGCTAAACATTTGTGGTAACAGGCCTTCAAATGATATAAGAGAAAAGAGAACATAATTATTAAATCCAAATTACTGTAATACAGTAGATGTAACAATCCCTCAATGTCCATTCTTCTTATTTGCATCGTTAATTGTTGTCTGATTAAAAATCATTATGAAGCTGAAAACAAGTTAAAACAGAAAAATAAAACTTGGCATGGTAGGAGACATAGGACTTCATAAATCACAGTGAAAGCTTAAGCAAATTCCCATCTGCAAACCAGAAATCATTGCTCTTAATAAATAGAGAGAAATGAGGATGCCTAAACATAGACCTTGTACAGCAGTTAAGGTTAAAATACAGAGATCAATAGAGTCCTGTAAACTAAGCAAGGAAAAAGATGGAAATTCACTGTACACCAAACTGGTATGGAAGTCTGAGCCTTGAAGACAAGATATATTCCTCTGTGTCCCTGGAGAACCTACTGAAGCAATGAATTATCAGGAGAGGAGAGCATCTTCTTTAATGGAAACCTTGGACAGCTCTTGCTCCTGTGGCTACCATGAACCAGCTGGTGGCTTTTTCCAGCGCACAGGGTTGTTTCAGGCTTGTAACTTAAGATGGAAGTTCTCAGTTGTCTCACCACAGTCCATTAGGTGAGAGACCACGAGCAGGGGATGGGAAACCACTGAACTCAAATCGATATTTAGGCTTTTGTGCCATACCACAGCAGCCTTTTCTTTCACCACCTCCCTCTGCAACATCTCAGTGCTACCTTATGTCTTCTCCTGAGGGAACCCAGGGTCTTCCTTGCTCTGTTTTGGGAGGACTAAGCCCACAGCTTCCAGGGGTTACTCAGCTCCCGGGGCCAAGACCTTCACTAGCCTACAGGATTTGCCTCACTTGTGCAACACACCCTGCTAGATTAGTTCTGCTCTGAGCAGTGCTGGCTTACAAAAGAACGATCAGAACAAAAATGTTTTTATAAACCTCTGGATGGAACGTAAATATGATTTTAGGGGACAGTATATAAGTGTAAATAGATGTGTGAAGCCACCAAAAGGTTAATAATCCCAGTACAAAAAAAAAAATCTTAGACAAACTCTCCTGCAGTTGAGCTGTTAGCAAAGCTATTAAATTTAATTGCGGTGTAATTACATAGCCATATACCTAGCTGATACCCAGCTATCAAGCACACACAGCGCAGGTTTAACCACATGCACACAATACATGGGGGTTTGCCTCAGGTGCTACAAGCATCCTGCAGCCAGATGTGTTTCTGCCTTCCCATCCAGGCTTTATCTCGGTTACAAACCTGCTCAGGAGTAGATGTGGAGGTTTGGTCCCGGATACATTAGTGCAAAGAGGGTCAAGCTGCTTTGCAGAGCGAGGATGGGGAGCAAGATAAACCATATGCCTTTATACCAGCTGCGCTGGCACTGCTGGTGGTGCATAAAGTTACCCCACCAGTCTTTGCAGGATCAGAGCCAAAGCAAACAACATGTTTCACCCTCCTGGACTGGCCAGATATGCCTGAATTTTCCTGGGGGAAGCTGGTGCCTCCTGAATCACTCTCTGCCCAAAGGCAATGAGCCCAGAAAGGCGGCTGTGTGCATCCCCAGACCATGATTCCCAAGGATGGGGTCTGCATGGCAAAGGCTCCACCTGGCTTCCACCATCAGGAGGTGTTTTGTGAGGGACCTGCCCCAGTAAGGGGTGTGTGTGGGAGAGTACTGAGTGCCAACTACTACAGGGACATCCCTGTGAGTGCTGCAGAAGAGGATGGCAGGGCTGTGGGTGGGTGGGTGCACCTTCCTGAGATGCCCAAGAGCCCGAAGGACCAGGCACTGGCTGTAGGGCAGACCTGCATTCTGCTCTGATGTGGGTAGTTGATACACACCTAAAGTTTTGGTGGTTAGGATTGTTGCAGACCTGCACATCTAACTCATGCCAAAACCAAATCAGGCTCCTGAGATGGAAAGAGGAAACTCCTTCTTTCCTTTCATGCACTGCTTTCATCTGACTTTGTTTTCCTTAGATCCAGATGAAAAGCAAGAGACTGAAATATTTCTGACTGAGGGTATTTTCGTATTTCCAGCCCATACAGAAGTGCCAGCAGGAAGCAGTGGAAAGTTTGTGAAGAAACATATTTTCTGTGAGTGTCTCACTTTAACTTTCCAGATGCTGGAAGCTTGGGGAATGAAACCACCAGGGCTTCCGGGTGCTCCTTGCAGTGCAAGGGTCACACAGGGAAGGTGTCTAGTGTTTGTCCCTTGTTTTCTGACCTTTGCCACTTGACAAGGGATCATGATTAGATACCACTTTCAGAATGAGACAAAGAGGCTCCAACAGATCACCTGGATGACTTCATGATGCACCTGATCTTATCACTTCTCTGAGATGTTTCTCTGGGAGCATGGCAAGCTGGCTTGCTACATGATGGTTGGGCCAGTAAATATATATAGCATGTGGGCCTTATTAGATAGAACAAGAACACTTACATGGGTGTTATATGCTATGATTTGCCAAGAGGCCATGGGGACTCCTTTAGCAAAAGGGTGAGAGCTTTAGTTCTGGGCTTAACAGCAACTTCTGGAAAGCGTCAGCATTGCAGAGCAGCAAAATCCCTGCTGTTGCTGTGGATCTCTTACAGTGGGCACAGTAGGTCAAACTCTCTGGCTCCCTCTGGGCTTTCATTTTACGGTTTTAAACAAACAATTACATTTAAATAAAGGAATTGGCTGGAAGCAGCTACTTTGCTAGGAACTCACTGAGCTCATCAATTATTGAATACGAATACATGTGGAAATTGTGCCGAACTCCACTTTCCTTGGGGGAGCTACCAGGAGAGCCTGGGCTTCTGTGTTAAGTGGGAGCAGAGGATTTGCCATGTCTCCTGAGATCACCCATGCATTTTGCCTTGTTTCCTGCCTTTGGCAGTGGCCAGTCTGTGATGATTCAGAGGAAAATGACCTCTACCCCCAAGCCATTTTTCACTAGACTAATTGTGCAGTGCATGGAAAGAAATTACTTCCTGCTCCCTGTGGGAATCCACTAATGCCTTGAAAATCTGATGCTTTTTGCTTTGGCACAGGTTAAGGTTAACCGTACAGCAAAGCCCACTGGCAGCTCAGAACACCCTTTGGTTCACTATATTTTTGGCATCTGGATCATTTTGCCACCAGGACCCACTGCTAGCTACAAATGTTGTTAGTATCCATTAAACCTTCCCCACCTTTTCAGTCTCCCAGTTATTGCATTTGATCCCTAAGTGAAAGGATAAAACACTGCAGAGTATTATAAGTCATGCCAGGAACTCAATTGCTCCTTGGTCAACCTGACACTAGCCAAACAAATGAAAACTTAAAAAAAAAAAATAAAGTGAAACGAAAAATTCAGCCCACGGGTGTGCCCACAGTGGGCAAGGAGAAAGCAACATGCAGGTATAAAATGAAGTAAGAGAGGGATAGGTTTTCTCCATGCTGTTTGTTTGAATAAGCCCCTACAACAATAACATTGTAGAAAGTCGCGCTTTCATTACAAAAAGCATTCGTGAAAGCACCAAAGAAGTAATATCAGGGGTTTTAGGAGAAAACGAGGGGTTCCCTGCTGTAATATAATGGTATTGATAAAATGAGATTTGGGCTGATAAGAGCTGGGGGGAAGGTTCCTACCGCCTGTGTGAGGCACACAACCAGAGGCAGTAATTGCATAGTGAAGTTTGAGGTGTCCACACACTCCCTGCTCTTCCTCTGCATGAGGCAGAGGAGGCCTCAGGTTTTCTCCATTTTGGCCCCAGAAGTCCTCTAACCTGCTGGTTCTCCTTTTCTATCTTACAAGCCGATTTTGTGATCACAGCAGCTTCCGTTTTTTCTTGCCCCACCTTTCCTTTAAGCCTAATAAAAATGACAGCTGAAGCAGCTTTTCTACCCAGTGCTTGTCTGTTCAATTTGAAAGACCCCCTTCTGCAGCCCGAACCCCAATCCAAGCCCCTCAGATGTGGCACGTGGAATTATTTAGCTTCTTTGTGACTCAGAGATTGAAAATGCCTTAAACTGATCATTTGCAGCTGATTATTCTTGAAATAACTAGCTGTCTGCCCATCCTAAAAATTCTGGGTCTGGAAATGAATCTGATTTTTTTTTTTTTTTTTTTCCCAGTGCTCTGGAGATTTGTACGTTAGCTACAGATTTGCTAGATTTTAAACATCTTGCAAAGACATGTCTTCAATTTGGCTGGCAATATCAGCTCTGCTCTCTGAGAGCTCTTAATGCAGCCCTGCTTTCCACAGAGGGGATCAGGAGAGTTACGGACAGAAAAAGCTCCTGTGATCTGGATATTTTACGTAGGTGTTGAGGCTGCAGGCACCTGGCTTCACAAAAGCAATTAGGATCCTGCGTGTCATGGACTTCGTTACACACATAAGCTTGTGTCTGCTGCACACGTATAGGAAAATGTTCTCTGTGTGTGTATCCATGTGAGAGGGCAAGTATGGGTTTGCTTCTTGGGTTTATTTATGAATGAATTTTGTGTGTGTTTATCTTATGTTTATATGTCAAACTGTACAGTGTGAAGAGGAAGGAGCATGCAGGTTTTGCCCAGACTACCTTTGCAGATATGAATATCAGGCTGAAATATTACAGATTACGGGCCATGTGTATATGCATGTCATATAAAAATCTGTACCACAACTTATCATGATTACCAAGACTGTAAACATATCTCTAGCCACATATATGCCCAGCTACATGACTATAAATCCTTCAGCCTTCTGCAGAGCTGGGATGGAGCTCTATTGTGCCGAGTGCCTGTAGCTCTAAGTGTGGTTCTGTGCTGCATATTTATCGGCAGGGAAGCGTAAAAGACCTGAATGCCAATATGCACATGTGTTGTGTGGTGTGTATTTGTATACAAACACAACTTGTTTCTTTATGGAAACTGTACCTTAGCCTTTCAAAATAGGAAACAGGGCAACTGTGGAGACAGCATGTATAGGAATTAGCCAAAAAGATTGATCCTATCCAAAGCCTACAAAAAGAGTGTTCAGCCCTGCAAAGCAGCGTGTGGGAAGAGCTGGCACAATAGAGGGGACAGAGCTTTACCACTTAAATCTCTTTTTTTCAGGCACTTGTTTTTTCAGGTGTTACAGCACTGAGGTATGAATCTGCCCCTGGGATCCTGATGATTTTTCAGTGCACATAAGTACTACTCCTGTAAGCATGGATTATTCTGACTCGTTGAAGTATGCAGGGGAATTTAAGGCACAGGTCTTTTGGGAACCTAAAAACATATGGTGATCATATTAATGGTGATCTTCCACTGTGAACCTGTACCTTCTGGGCAATGTAGTGTTGTTCTACGATATTCATTGTGTGATACATACCGAAAAGTCAAAAATCTGTTTATCATGCAGGTGTAGACTAGATGTACTGGGAATATAGGTCATTCTGCATTCATATTTGGGTATTTCTCTGTCTTTGGTTGATCAAATACACGGGATCCTGTGGTAAAATGCAGAGAACAACAGTCTCCTCGTTCTCAATCCAGATTGGCAACGCTATGAAAATGCTGGAGAATGCAGAGCCCTCAATGTGCCCATGTCTACAGCTGACAGGAGCAGAAATCACTAAGATGACTTCTTTGTCGGAAACATTTCCTCTGGTCCTGCATAAATGATTGGTCAGAGAAGGGACTTTGACTAATTGCTCTCCGTATTGCTGGCATGCTTTCAGCAGAGCCAGGTACTTGAGCCAAGCAGGATTTATCAGGTATGAACACTTTGTTCTATATTACAACACCCAGCCATTTGTGATTGGATTTGGAAGTAAACTAAGACCCAAATAATAATCTGTGTCGATGGCAAACGCACTGAACAATAAAGGGTAAAAAATCAGCTTCATGTTGTAATTCACAACACTGCCCTTCATCTGTCCCCTCCCTCTCCCGAGCCCCCTCTCCCTCTCTCTTTCACTCCCCCTCCTCGTTGATGGATTAGGAGCACAATGAACGACGTGCAGCCAACAATGAGCAGAGCAAACAGGGATTTGCAATGGAGTGGGGCTGCTTTACATCACCAGAGGACTGACTTGAACACAGTCCAGATTTACTCACCAGCTAGGTGGCTCTGCAGTTGCCATCGCAGGAGTGACTAGCCAGGCACAATGGCTAACTAGGGGACAGTGACATCTTTGCAAAACATGAGCAGTTTTGGTGGAACTGCTGATAAGAGTGTCCATGATGTCACTGTTGGTGCTGAGTCCTCCCCTGATTGTGTCTCTTAAAGGTGACAAGACCCCTGCCCAGCAAAGGCTGGAGGATAAATAACTGAGACAGCCTGGAGATGTGAACAGCAGCAGTTCTGTTTGGTGTCGGAAGCTCAGAGCACTGGAGGGAAAGAGCTTCAACCCTGTCCATTGCTCTCTTCCATTTTGAACACCACCACCTCCAAAAGAACAGTCAGCCGCTCCACAGAGTCCTGCTGGAGCCACAGTTTTGCTTTCATGGCTGCACTGAGTGAGATAGAAATGAAAGCTAACAATAAAAAATGGCTGTAGTGTTGAAGATAGGGAATCCAAAAAACGGTGACAAACTCAAGCTGTCATGCTGCTTGTAAGTGTTGGTATCATCTGGACGTAAAACCTAGGGAAAATGGCTGTAATCTGAGAATGATTCTTATAACAATCACTCATGAAGAATTGTTCAGGCTACAGACCTCCTTATTTGATTCACACTGTTTTGTGGAAACCATGACTGACTGGGGAATCACCAATGAACTGGTCTCAAATCCACAGAGTCCCACCTCTGACACCTCAGCCACCTAAATCTTGGCTATTGGAAAGATTATTTTTTGCACATTCTATGTCCTTGTTTCATGTCAATCCACCTCACATCTGGTTCTGCAGGAGGCTCCTAAGACCTGTCTCCTGTGGCACATCCTTAACCTGATCCTCAGACAGAGGATACAACATCTCAGCATCTTTTCTGCACAAGGTCTCCTTGGGATGCAGGCTGATACAGTGCAAGGGGAATGTGCATCCCCTTGATCAAACTTCCAGAAAATAGTTCAGCTGACTCAGCAAAGGAGGGGAAACTAATTGGAGGAGTCCACACGAATATAAAGACTTGAGGGAACCTTTAACTTTTGGTTGGACTACTCCTTGCCTGCCACTGTGAAACATAGATAAGGGCATCTTCATGAAAGCCAAGTTTGTCCACAGCCTCTGAGGCTGAGGTGCATTTTGGCTGATGCACAAACCTGTCGTATTTTTATTCTTGTTTTCCTTTCTTTCATTAACTGGCCTGTCTTTTGTCATTCCCAGCTCAATAATTATCTGTGGCTCAGTGAATGAGAAAAATGAGAGGACAAAAATATATGTACCTGGTGTATGCATGAGAGAGCTGGGGTTGCCAGGCAAAGGGTGTAGCAAAAATTACTTTGTGGGCTACAGTGGACAGACTTACAAATAGGGTGCGTTTTTAGGGAAACATAAAATGCTTTCCCAGAGCTCGGGTCCTCCTGGGATAGACGGAGTCAGAAGACACCTGGAGAAGCGTAATGAAGCCATTTGCTGAGCAATATTAAAGAGAGTGTGAAAATACATTTCAGAGAGTGCTCAGCCAGTGGATCTCTGATGAGACAATAGCTTACACAGGGGTCTTTGGGAGTTGTCTGGGGAAATCAAAGTGCTCACTGGCACCATGCACTGCTGCTTTTGCAGTCCATCAGTATGTACAGCTGCCTCTTTTACCCCAAGCATGATTTTTGTCCAGTGGTGGGTGAAATGATCTCACTGTGAGCTGTGGCTGCCTTTCAGGGCTGGGGCACAGGTAGAAATATCTGTGTAGATTCAGGCAGGATGGTTTTGAATTGCTTCCAAAGGGCTGCATCCTTCCCCTGCCAAGTTCCTGTGCACTGTACTCACCTCCCCCTGCTGTGCATGTCCTGTCACTGAGAGGATGCAGAGGGGCATTCCAAGAGAACTTGCGCTTCTCCTCTGTAATTAATAACTTTGTTTTACTGCTGAAGATCTGGGCATCCCATTTCAAAGCATGAACATTTTTCTCCCATTGCCTTGCCTTGCCTTCTTTTTCATTCCCTCTTCCCTTCCTTTTCCTCTTTCCCCTTCCCCTTTCCCCATTTCCCTTCCCATTTCCTCTTCCCTTCTCTGTTTTCCCTTTTCTTTTTCCATTTTCCTTTCCCTTTCCATTTCCCTTTCCCTTTTCTCTCTCTCTTCTCTCCTCAGGGATTCCTTAGGTACAGGCAATTCAATTACAGGAGTTCAGTCACAAGGCAAGGACATGCAATAAAGAGAATAAATAAATAAACAATGTTCTACGAGTGGAGCTGAAGGAAGACTAGAGGTGAACTCAACACCATGATTTGCCTCCCTTTGTTTTTTTTCCATCTGGATACAGAGGAATGGGTGCCCTCAAAGCTGCAGGGGAAGTGGACAAGTGGGTTCTCAATAAGCCACTTTTCCAACACTGCTCAGAATATTTCAGGCGTGTTGGAGACATGTTGGTGCTTTTGAAGGCAGCTAGGCCCAGGAAAGCACGTTAGGTTGGGTACTGAGGATGCCAAGTATGTGGGAAGCCACAGTCAGCACAAGAACATGGAAAAGCAGCAAAACATATCTTCACTGCTCTCTGATCTCCTCTTTCCCAAAATCCTGGCTCTTGTCTCTACCATGGGAGACAAAAAATATCTTCCTTTTTCATATCCAAAACAGACAATATTAATGAAATTCAGTTGTCCTTAAGACTGCTTAAGAATCCAGAGGCAGGCATCAATGCTCAGCCCTCCTGCAAAAGCCAGTTTTTCTAAAAGATATTGGTTTCCACGTAGACTGAGTAGCTTCTAGCAGACAGTGTTGTGTAACTGTACTAGTTAATCCATGTTAATTAAATTGTTGTCAACTTACTAAAATTTTCTTTTAGAACGGCTTGGTTTGGGATTTTTATCTTTTTTTTTTCTTTTTTTTTAACAGGAAAATGCAGCTTCTGCAAAATAAGACATTTCCATGTGAAAATGTTAACCTTATTAGTATTTGTAATAAGGGAAAGAGAACTGCAACAGTTTGCTGTTTTGAAAGCAGGGTATTTCAGTTGGCTCAAACTGAGTAATGTTTTTTTAATATTTTATTTGTTACATTTCTGGATTGGGTTCAGCATTAAGCTGTATATTTCCTATGAAGCTGTCACATGGAAATTGTATCTTAGACATCTCCTCTGCCCCACAGCACCGACCTTGCTGGCTAAAGCAGCTTCTCCAACACAGGGTGGTCTCCCCTCGGGTGGAGGTGGGTGATGCCTTCTTGGTGCCACGTGCCTGCAGGTGTGTCCTCTGCTCTTTGCAGCTTGTCAAAACATCACCCATCTCTTGTCCATGCTTTGTTCAATACTACATTCACACTCGCTGTGCTGAAAAGCTCTAAATTATCTGAAACTTAAAAAAGTCTGCAAAAGGCCCAAATTTAGCTGAAAGGTTAAATTTAGGCCATTACATCCAGCTAGGAAATTTCCCCTAATTTTAAATTGCGTGTCAAACTGAACTGCAAAACAAGAGTGTTTTATGGTTCCTAGTGCCTTCAAGACCTAGACCTGTACTTGTAGAAGCATCTGACATCCTCTTTTTCATGAATAGGTGATCTCACAGTTTTACTGGTGGCTGAGGTTTTTTCAAAGCACAGAACCAGGGCACAACTGTATCAATTCCCCCTGATGAAATTCCATTCTGTTTCCCAGAATTACCCCAAACAACACTTGTGTAACCACAAAAGGTGTCTCATGGCATTTGCAAAGATGGTCAATGGCAGACCTGCGTGCAAATGTAGACCTTGGTCCTCTGCAGAATGAACTCCAAATGGCAAAATTATGTGTCATAGCCACTAAATTGTTCCTGGAAAGACATTAAATCTTTTTTGATAAGTCTTTATCAAGGACAGTGGTAATTGCAGGACCCAAAGTTGATCTTGCTGGTATCACTGCTTACTTCTTTATATGCTGGATGACAGCAACAAGATGTCTCAGGGACTATATGTAAACTGCTGTGCTCTCCCTACCAAGTGTCCTGGTCCATGGAGGTGTCTGGCCTCCAGGAAACAGGAGGAGTGCATGATTTTGGTTGAAAGTAAGCCACCTAAGCATCAAAGTGATCCCAGATGGGCTATAAAACAAGTGTGTTATTACTGTGTATAAATGAATAGGAAGTGAGTGGCTTTGGAAAATTTATTTTCTGTGGCTTAAGCCTTCAATCGACCGATCATTCACTCGACATCTGGCAGAAGAGAAAAAAATCCACTCTTTCTTGACCGAGCAACAACATTATGACAAAAAAGAGGCCAAATTCTGCTCTTTGCTACATAGAGACAAATAGCATACAAATAACCCTCGTGTCAATTTTGTCACCTAGATCTCATACCCATGTAAATGAGAACAAAACATGTGGCTACTGAACTCCCTAATGCTGTCTGTTAGCTTTGTATCACCATTCAGATCTCCCAGCTTTGCCATTCTGTCTCCAATTCCTTTTCTCCGCAGAATGGTTATCTGCCTCTCAAACTAATTCACTTTATTTGCTTCAGTGATTGTACCTGGCATCCTCTCCCATATCTTTGCTTGGGCTTTCCTTTAATTCTCTCTTCTCTCCAACTTTCTCAGAATATGTTCTCCATGGTATTAAGGATGGATTTACTTTTGAGCAGGGAAAGCTACAAAGTCATGAAAATACTTTACAGTTCTAATTAGACTTGAGTAATATACGTAGACAAAGACAGCCTTACCTATACCAGTAAATGGAGGATCTGGGAATCTGACTGCCTTTTGTTTTATTACTCAGTGGAGAACTGCGAAACTATTCTATTTAATTATGACCAGGGACAATGTAAGCAATGAAGAACGGCACAGTGCTGTGGGCAAGTCAAGTACAAACAGAGGATTTGGGGATCAGCCAGCCCTCATGGCTTATTGTGCCTCAGGGTTTTTTTCTTTGACTTCAGACGAGTCACTTAAATTTCTCTGCCTCTGCTTCTTTGCATGTGACAGTCAAGAAAAATGTGTATGTGCCCTGTGTAATAAATGGTATGAAGTGTTTTTAATAATGGCAAGTTTTGTTAGAAATCTTGCCACTGGTGCCTAGAAACAAGGATGAAGGATGTAAGAGAAATGGGAAGAGGCAGCAGAGACCCCTCAGGTGGTCTCAGGCCAGAGGATCCTATTCATTCCCAAAGAATTCCCAAGAGAGCTCATGAAAGGCAGTTAATTCTATCCCTCAGTTTCCCATCTCTCAAATGGGGATTCAAGCAACGTTGTTCCTTCACTGTGCCCCTTCTTCCTTTGGTTTCCAAGGCCTGTCTTCCCTCTTTGGTGTACATGGATCAAGGACAATGCTTCGATTGAACCCTGAAGCTTTGAAAATTAAATGCCCTGCCATGCAGGAAGCTGTTTTCTTCACTGATAAACAACTTTATCTCGTAATGGAAGAAAGCAGAAAAGAATGTATCTGAAAGGAAGGGTGTTAATAGGTTAAAATGAATCCTCCCACCTTTGCAGAAGTGAATGCACATTTATCTGAATTGCTTGATTGGAGTTGGTTATGTAAATGAATTGTTAATATCTACACATGCTTTATTCTGTTACAATGAAATCACAAATCAAATTAGGACAAAGATTTCTCTTTAATTTCTATGCTTTTCTTCTTTTTTTCAATTACTGCTCTTTATATAATTCTTCATCTCGATCTGACAGCTTATTAACAGGCTTGAAACCCACAAATTAGCTTTTTTTAAAGCCCACAATGAGAAGAAATGCAAACAGTCCATCAATATATTTATTTCCTCTCTATTTCTGTGATCTAGTGACAGATATTTAAACCTTAGCCTCAAGTCTCTCCCCAGTCAACTTTTGGGCAAATCCATCTCCTTTCTTTACAAAGTTGAGCGCTAACAAAGTCACACACGGGGGGCAAACTCATTACCATGCTGGGTTCTGTCAGCTTAAAGCAGATGCAGACATTTAAATATGGTGGAGATGGTGGAGAGGAGTGGTGAGCTTGGCTCCTGCCGACACCATGGGAGACAAATATTCCCCTCTCCCAACCTGCCTGTATACAAAAAAATTAAAGAAAATAGTGAGGAAAAAAGGCCTGTGTTTGCAGCTGATATTACCCGTGCTTTCCAAAGACCAAAGCAATCCCAGAGAGTTCAAATGGGGGAGATGTTTTGTGAGTGACTTCAGTGTACCTTATGGAATGGATAACAACTTGAAGAATAATTTAGATGTAGAAGGCACGCTGAGAAATACAATTTCCATTGCAACAAATCTGGGGGGAAAGAAATCAGTGTGATGCTGTTTGTTCCCTAACTGCAGAAAGGCTTTCACAGGGGATAGCATCAATTGCCTGTGCAGTGATCTTGCACGCTTTTGAAATGAGAACCTGCTCTCTTTATGGAAGGGGATGTCGCAGTCGGACAAAGGACCTCAGCAGATTAGATTGGACTTCTTCCCGACTCTAAGTCTCTTTTATTTACTTGCTGATAAATTCTTCTTCCAACACAGCAGACCTTGCTTTTTTCCTATTCTCTTACGATCCCCATAGGCATTTTCATTTGGACTTCAGTGGAATACATTTTGGAAATCCAGCTGATTCTTTAGTCAGGTGAAATCAAGTATGCAAGAGAACTTGAAAAATAACTGGAATAAGAAAACTCCAGGCAGATTATTTTTGACCATGTCCTAAAGTTTGTTTTTCCAACTGCTTTGAATTCCCTGAAAAACAAGGTGCTCTACCCTTTCAAAGGATGTTTTATAATCCCTTATATATCCACTGTTATTATCAAATTTTAGTTCTCTAAAATTAGAAAGGCTATGAAGAAGAGGCAAATGTGTGGTTTCCTCTGTGAAGGGGGCATTTTGATCCAATTCAGACAGCCTAAGTTCCCTCCAAGACCCAGTGTGTTGTGGTGCCTGTGGCCCAGCTTGTAGCCCCCAAAGTGGGCAGCCAAGGCTCTGGTCTCCTCTGCATGTGGCCAGGGATGTGCCTGGGGTGTGGGACACGGGCTGAATAACCCAATATACCATGAAATACAGGGAGAGTTTTCAAAAGGATATCAACTCTTGTACTTCATTGTTTAAGCTACTTGAAAGCTGAGAAGAGTCTCCTGAAATGTAGGTTATCACTCATTTACCTGCTCTAATTATTCTCGCTTTTTTTTTTGGAAGCACATGATGGGTTTTTTTGACAGAGACAAAAAGCTAGACTGAATAGCTGAGAATCCAGCTGTTTTGTTCTTGTCCACTAGTCATTTCCCCCAGTAATTTAGGCCTTTTATTGCCCTTTCCAGCAATCACACTCGGGTCAGTCCTCATAACTCTGCATGTTCTTTTCCTGGTGGAGCTGAGATGATATTTGAACATTTCCATTGTTGTCTTTTTTGCATGCTGCTTGAGCAAGAGCTTTGGGGTAATGTTTGGTTCCTCTAGAAAAACAACACAGGGGAAAAGCACATGTCCCTCTTTCAGCAGTGAGGTTTTTTACTTCACTTACTGGCTTGCTCCCTTGAAATTTGCTCTCGTGTCTACTTTGTGGGTGAAAGCAAACAAACAAGTCTGTCCTCATCACTACCTTTGCACAGTATTTGCTTTGTATGACCAGACAGAGCTCTTTATGATTGCAGAATCAGTTTTGCGCCCTGTCTCCAGTTCAGAGAGGCATTTTGGGTTGTGGTGCGAGAAATCTTTGCAGAGCAGTCCCATGTTTGGCTCACCTTGCTGTTTTGTGCTGCTGCAAGAGCCTGGAACAATTGGCACAATTAGGCATGCAGTACTATTTGAGCAGCGATACCTAGTCACAATGGAGCAATTAAGACAATTACTGTACGTTTTATATAACAGGACAAATGGATCTCACTCTTAAAGTCTTTGAAAATCTCTACAAAAGCTCTAATAATGCATTAATATATTAATCCTCCTAATCCTGTCAAACTACCCAAGTATTTCTGTGAAGGGGTTGACAGGAGATCTCAATACTAAGAGGAATAGCAACAACCACTTGCTTTTTTACCCATTTCCCTATGTCAGGTGTTGCAAATCACTTTGGTTGAGTGGATGAAGGGTGGGATAAAGGACTAGAGAAATTTTGGAAAGCCTCGCTTGACCTCTGACCTGGGAAATGTTCCCTGGCTTGTGCACATTGCTGTTCCTGTTGAATCCAGTAAAAGCATGAATTTATCCTGAGCCCCAAAACTAAAAAGGGAGGACTGTGGCCAGGGGTAAACTAGCAGGTTTGATGGCACAGAATTCGCCAAGCCAAGGGGTAGTCCCAGCTAATGCCTTTCCTTGCAGCCCCCTGCCTGATCATCTCCTGAGCCAGACCCTACCTCTTACTGCAGATGCAACCTGCTACATCTGCAGTCCAGACACTTTGGGGACCTGACCTGAGATCGAACAATGAGAAACGGGCCAAATATATTACATTAAAGAAAAAGTTAAAATAAAAGTGAATATAAATTGAAAAACTATTTTGTAAACTAAAGGTACAGCTAGCACAGTTGCAGTATTGTGGAGAAGGGAGGAGAGAAATAAAAGAAAACTGTATTTCTATTTACCTATGCTTAGATCAGATCTAAGAGACTTCTCTGATTCTCCATTATCCAGCTGGAAAGCCATTTGCAATACCTACTTAATCATGTGTCTATGTCTCCTACTCTTAGTCAAAGCCCATATTCTTAGATTGCTGTCAGGGGAGAGGATGCTGATTTGGATATACAAATTTTGGGGGTGGTTGTTTTTTTATTTTTATTTTCTTAAGTCCGCCTGATATTCTGTTCCAACTGCAGTCTCTCCCCTGTGGGTATCTTTGATTCCCAATGTAACTTCTAATTAGTTTTAACCCTCCATACTCCAGACTACTGACTTTCTCAATGCTTTAGTAACTCCTTAGCAAGTTGTTAACCTATTGTAAGATAATATACTGTTTTCTGCCTGGCATGGCAATGCTGAAATCTCAGTGTGAGGTCTTTTTCACATAGCCAGGCTTGCATTTCATAGCAACCAAAAACTGACAATCACATTTATACAATAATATACATCACATTGATACAAGTAGCTCATTAATAGCTCTTAACTGAGACTAGACTCAATGGCTAAGCAACTACTTTGAGAAGATAATGCGTGAGGTGAGTGACCCCTGCTCATGAGGGATTTAATAGTACCTGGGTTTTCAGAACAGCCTAGGGAAATTAGACCCACAACAGCTATTGTATTTCACTGAGAATGGGATATCTAGTCTGGATTAGAAAAATAAGATTCCCAACTTTAATCTTCCTATATTTTAGATCTTGATTTGAAAGGCAAGGCTAATTCCTTTTTTTCCCTAATTTAGAGGTTAATGGATCCCTTAAGGTCTGTGAATTATGTAGCCACTAGTTTAGTTGGAGCCAGTTATGTAAAGTATTCTCTGAGAGCCCAGGACACGTGTAAGCAAAGGCTCTGCCTGTTATATTATCTTGACAGCATGGGGCAAAAGGGAAGCCCTGGAACCCAGCCCCTCTCTACAGCTGAGTCCATGGTTAAAGAGAGTGGTCCTCTGTTTTAGAAGACACCTTTGTGGAAAATGCAGCCCTGATCCTCACCTGTACTGAATTATGGTGATTTGCAACAGATGAGTATCTGTCTCTCTATGCCTAAATATTTTAGAGACTTAGCAATCAGAGAATGAGAATAGAGGGGAGAGGTTATGCCCTTTCTCCTGTGAACGTTTTTGAAGGGAAGTTTTCTCAACAAAACACTAAACTTTATGCTAAAAGGATGATGTGAAATTGTTTCTAGAGCCATGCAAAGGAGGGTGAGAGTGCAGGGCTGTGGGGGAGTGCAGAGCCTGCCCATGTGTGGGGAGCCTGGAAAATCAGCAAGGGCAAGTGCTGCTTATGATCCTGAAATAAATCAGGGTTACCTCTCTTTGAGCAATTCATGCCAGGAGACTGTCATACCAGGGTTGGAGCAGGGAAGGGGACTTGGCAGCCCGATGTCTCCAGTAGTAGAGCAGAAGCACCCCAGCAACTGACAGCCACCCATGAACGTTTGATTAAGGTAAAAATCCTGTCCTCCAAATGGCACTATTTGGCAATAGAGTCACAGCATGGGTCAGTGAATAGCAGGCGATGTGGGATCCAGGGGATGAGTCAGCCGGGACACCACAGGGGCTGGGAAGTTGGGGCTGGTGATTTCAGTGTTAACAAATCTCTCCCTGTCAGGAGCAGGTTGTAACACCCCGACCAACCTTTGGCATACACCAAAAATACGTTTATGCAGCTTAATTAAGTAACACACCGTGGGAGGGCGGATGACCTCAACTCCTCATTCTGATAGCAGAATATGTTTACAAAAATTAAGGTTATCGATTGCAGTGATTCTTTTCAATCAGCCTATTAATGCTCGTTTTATGTAACAGGACAAATAGATCACAGTGTAAAGTCTTTGAAAATCCCCTGTGAAAGCTGTAATAATGCTTTAATGTATTAATCCCCTTAATCCTGTCAGACTCCCAAAGAATTTCTGTAAAGGCTGACAGGAAATCTCAATACTAACTGCAGAACCAGCAGCAGACACTTTTCAATAGGTGGTTTTTAACTATTTGTCAGTCTTCTGGCTTTAAAATACTCCTCAGCTGAGGGTGAAGAGAACTGCAGTTTGTGAAGCACGGGGAAAGATTTTAAGAGGTTTTGTGGGTTGGATTGTCCTTTAATTTACATCATGTTAAATCAAATCTGCTGCTGGATGTTGACATGAAGGTGAGGATCAGCATTTTATACCCTCCTTTTTTTGGTATCTCCCTCCTGTTTGCCCTGCTCCATGTGCTTGCTCTTTGCTCTTATTATCTTTCTTTGGTCTCTGCCAAGCACTCGTATACACCAACACCTCCCTGTGCAGGATGGTGATATACACCCTTGTCTCCTGGGCTCTAATTGCATTGCATGCTCCTGCGGGTCCGACATGCTCTGCAAGCAGGCTGGGGGTGCTGGTTCTTGGGGTTGTAGGATATAAATACTCTGCCAGAACGTTCATGTGTCTCTGTGCTCAAGTGCTTGAATGTAGCGAATAACTCTGAAAAGAGAAAAATCAGATAGTGCCATGTTAGCAACATAATGGCAGTGCTTTTTTGAAAGGTGGCACCTCCGATTTCAGGCATGTTCTTAGTACTCTATAATTTAGATGGAGCTGAAGCGTTTAGTCTGTAGGACTTTGTTTTTCTTCCTTCACCTTTTCTTTAACTAGTAAAGAAAATGACATTCTATGTAAAATGTAATAACCAATAATGAATCCTTTAAAGTGCAACATTATCTTTTCAGCACACATTTCCCCTGCACCTCTCCTAATTGTTTGATTAAATATGTGCCTTAGCGGGTTTAGTGTTTACTGGAGTGATCAGGATGAATTCATTTTCCTTGTAGTGAAGAGAAGATAGTGTATTTGGGGATCCTGTGCAGTTACTCGCCTTTGTGATATGGGAGGGAAAAACAAAGCCCTGACAGCTATGCGGGATCGGTACAGCCCATGTGTTAGCTCCAAGTCTGCTTTTGATTTCATTTGCAGCAGTGCAAATGGTTAGTAATTTCAGTAAATCACCAGACTTGCTCTGAACATAAAATCAGAAGCTACGTGCTCCTCTCTGCTATCTCCAGCACGGCTGGTGTCTCAGCATCCCCCCTCCCTGGCCAGCAAGTTTAGGAGCAGATTTTTCCATTCAAGGTAAAAACACTGGAAAATGAAGTCCCTTCTCAGAGTTCACACGCTGAGGAAAAAGCCCTTCTCCCTGACTGCTTCTTCCTGATGGAGAAGTGGTGAAAAAAGAGAAAGTAACTTCCCAGTCCGGAGCTGCAGACAGAAAAAACAGGCAAACTCTGTATTCACAAGTTGGACTGCACTGATCCTCAGTCCTTGATCAGTGCATTGCTGTTCTCTCCTTTCACATCTCTGCCTCTTCTTTGCTGTGGACTCCTCACTTGGACACAAGGCTCTTGATGCGCTTCAGCTGGGAACTCCCATGATGAACAATGGAAAACCGCCAAGAAATGAAATTACATTGTGCTGGGGGAAATGTAGTCCACCCACTGAGCGTACCCCACATGGGAGAATGAAAACACAATGAAGGAAGAGTAGAAATGCCTGTGAAGTACTGTAGCATCATTTATTAATCGCTGGTGTGGTGTACATGATGTGCAAAAGTGTACAGTTTAGAGGTTTCCATGTAAAGATCAATGTTTTCCCTGGGTAGGCGGAATAATTATTTTCTGACAAGCTTAAACTCTGAGTCACCACCAAAACACAAAGCTACGATCCTGGAAGGTAGCTCACACGGCAGTATCTCCAGCAGGAAGGCTCTCTGGTTGCTCCAGGCAGAGCCTGGGCACGGTGCGTGGCTCCCCACTCTCACCAGCAGATATAACGGCTTAGCCTGACTCATGCATTTTCCACTTTATCCTGTGCATTGATAGTTTATTTGAGCTACTTTTGCAAGAGTAGCATTCAACATTTTCTTGCTTAATGCCTTGGCAACAGCATTTTTTACTTTTTTTTTTTTTTTTTTACAAGATGCTGTGCCAAGAAAAATCTAATGCCATCCAGAAAGGATTAACTAGATATCATAGCAATATCCGCCAGTTTACCCACAGAATAATGGAAATAGTTTCCTTTTGTGTAACACAGTTTAGAGAGTATTTCACCTTAACTTTTATGTTGAGACTGTTTGTTGTCCAGAGATAAGTCTTTGCAAGAAAATCGATAATAATTCATGCATGCACAACTCGCATCAGCTTCCACAGGACATTAGGTTTTGTATTAGCATAGCTGAAAATTGGAAAGTTCCTTTTTCAATAGAGTAGAGATAACTACTGTTAAGTGCTTTTTCACATGTGTGTGAGCCCCATATGAGGAGGCAGACTGTAAAATACAGCTTTGTAGGTGCATTGTTTCGTACAAGCTTTGCATTGCAAGTGTTTCCAAAAGATAGCATCAGAAATTCATGACACATTAGACTAGCTTCATTAGAGACACACAGAGATGTAGCTTTCATCTAGAGAATTGTAAACGACCAATTTGTCATTTCTTTACCTGTTGATCAAATAAGGATGAGAAATAAGGGAATTCTTAGGTCTGGGACTGAAAAGGGAAACAATGTCTCTTTGGTACCATAAAATGTCGCTCTAATTAGTTGGGGAATGTCAACAGAACATAGAACCTCACGAACAGGAATTCAAGGGAGAGTAAATATCATATAAAACATAGGCAGCATTGGCCTAGGGATTACAGATTCCCCCAACTGTTTTAAATGGTACCTCTACTCTGTTACTGATGCTGGTGTTCACTGTCCTACCAAAGAACGAAATAAATTATATTTTTAGGTAAAAGGATAAAAGATAAAATATGAAGTCTTTCACTGTTTTGTGATGGGTTTAAAATCTGGGCCAGTTTTGCAATGATCTGTGACAGGTCAGTTCTGTAGCTCAGGTTTATTATGCTGAAAAACTGCACTGCGAGGCATATTCCAACATAAAAGAAAAGCACTGCTACAGCTAGAATTGAAACCAAAGAAAAATAAGCTTTCTATCAGTAAATGTTCATGCTTTTCTACCATGAGATATAAAAAAAAAATAAATCAATCCATCAAGGTTCCCTTTAAGGTACAGAGGCAAGCGTAGCTACTGGTCCCAATTTTGTGCTCCTTGCCTCCAAGGACTGCTGAGATTTGAGGAGTAGAAGTGGCCAACCTCTTCTCAGGGTCAGCCCATGGACTGGGTTGACCATAGCATTTTCTGTCATACTTGCCTGCCACGCTACATGAGATGATGGGGTTTGCATCATATCATCCTTAGGAGAGCTTGAGCTGATGCTCAGCGTTTGCATTCAGCTCACAGGCCTGGAAAAAAAAAATATATTCTCTGGTGATGCCCAGGGCAGACACCTCATGATTCTTGTGTATGCACATGGCAGGTAACAGCACTGCCATTCTCCACCACATAAGCAAAATATGTGCCATGCTGTATCATGCTGATTTGTGTGGGGTCTCATACCTGCTACCCTCTTCCCTCCCTGGGTAATGCCACTCTTAATCCTGGTGAACTTGAGGGAAGCTCATTGGTATTTCTGTTTGGAAGAGTAGTCGATGACTGGTTGAATGTGAGCCAGTTGTAGAAGCCTGTACTTGTCTTCATTCACAAATATGAGAGCGTGAGTGTTTAATTTCTTTGGAGAGGGTTTTAACGTGCTGTTGGATAGGCATTGGATGAGGTTTATCTATTTTATCAAATAATGAAAAGTCAGAACACTCTGGAATCTGTTGTTGACCCGACTGGCACAACTTATTGCTCTCTGAGCTCTTCTTATTGATGGAAAATCTAAGTCAGAAAAGCTGTTGCCTTGCTCGGCATGAACTGCCTCATTTGTTATCATTCTCACCAGGGAAACCAGCAACCGAACTGTCTGTCAGGACTGAAGTCTTTAGACCACCTTCTCTAAACTGGGGCTGTTGAACACATGGGGGAAACTTCTTACTTATATTGCCTCTGGTGTTCAATTGATTGCCAGGCTATGACTTTTCAGAAGTGTCTTATGATAGAGCCAATCTCACACTTTGTGTTTGTAGATGGAGAGGTATTGGAAGTGTCTGATTTGAAGTATCTACAACTCTGAAATTTTGGTTCTTAATGGAGATACACCTAATCCTCCATGAAAAAAAACATACTCCCCATCCTTTATTCCTTTTGAAAATCCTGGCTATGGATTTTTCACTCTGACATAGATGCACAAGCCCCGCAGTTACTCAACTGAAAATGAAAGAAAACTCTACTCATGAAATCATATGATCCTTCAAGGAAAAGATATTTATGTTATAGAGATGATAAGCTCTGTGGCGTATTTACACTATTTTATAGAAACATGCATGTGGGGAAATGTATTTACTGCAGTAATTATGTGCTCCATAGTGTTCAGAGAAGAAAAAACATGCTGAGAATAATTCAAACAAACATTAAGGCCTTGACATAACCAGAATTTCAGGGATGTAGTTTTCTAAGCGCAAAAATTTTCCCAGCTCTTTGGTATGTCAAGAAGGAATAATGCATGCAAATGCTGTTGATAGTCATTAAAATTCTGCAAATGAAAAATGACTCACCCCTTCGTTAATTCTAGCCCATTGCATAGAGAACCTGTGAATGCCTTTGTCAGTGACACTGTTAGCTTTGGAAAATGAGAAGAAGGTTCTTGAGTAGCTTTCCTGTTCCTGGGAAACTTTGTCCTTGTATGGTAGCAAGTTTTTCTGACTGCCAAAATGATAAAAGCCATTTAACCACCTTAGATGTGTGAAATGGCTCCAAAAATAACGGCTGCATATGACAGTGAGATGGGAACATGGTATGAAAGGGTCAGTGACGGTGCTGATCATTATGATTAAGGAAGGAATATCACCTACGTTTGTGAGGGGATTTGGGGCTCCATTGTGCTGACTTCTAAATAAAATGTCTCTGGAGAGCTTGTAATATAAATAGGAAAGACTGACAAAAGATGAGAACTATTTTAGGGACAGAGAATTGAAAAAGTGAAGGATTATTGTTAATCTTGAAGCACACTGAAGCCCTGCTCACAGATCAGGACCTCATTGTGGTGGATGCTCTATCAACAGTCAGGTATGGGGGCCATGGGGTCATCCTTGTGGGAGTCCACAAGGTCCATGCGAGGCAAGAGAAAATAGGACGTGGGGGCCATGGGGAGTCCACAAGGTCCATGCGAGGCAAGAGAAAATAGGACATTTGGGAAACTTGCTTTGGCATTGCCCTTGGAGCAATGTGTCTTCTGCTTGTAGGATGATTCTCGGTAGCTGTGGTGGTATAAAGAGACCAGAAATGGGAGGCCAAGTTGGCTGAAAACAGCAGTAGGAATAATTTGTCTTTGACAGAGCTAAAGTCCTTCATTTTCATTTAATTGGATAACGTGAGCTACAACCTTGCGATTTGCTAATTTGTTGCACTGGAATATGATTAGAAGATGTTTTGAGACTGGGTGATGAGGAATTTTAATAAGACATTTCTGAGGTGGGGCTGTTCCGACACCAAGGATTTTGTTACAGTATTTTAAGCTCATTGTGACTCTAATGATGTTACAAATGTGGAAGTGAGATAAATATAAATGAATTGCTATTGAACCAATCCAACGAGAAACTTTTAAAGTGTTGTGGGACATATGTAAATGAATATGTAAATTAAATGGTTTGGGTTATAAAAGGACATGTCTGAGGAATGGTTCTTTGGATCGGCATCAAGGATGCTGATCATTTGGAGCTTTTACATATGTTAATCATCTTGTTCTTCCAGGCCAAAGAGGCTATGAATATAAAAGTGCTAACAGCCTATTACCAAGTTGTTTGCAAGAGCCCTCATAATAGAAACGTTAACTGTACAGCTTAATTTCTACTTAAATAAACCTGCAGCTTTCTGTAATAACTGGAGTGTGGTTGGTTAGAATCAGATCTATCTAAAATAACCAGTGTAATTAGGCTGCCTTATCTTATCTCAGTTTAGTCTGACAGTCAACAAAAGGTTTGAAATGGAAACAAGTTGTTTTAGGGGTGATGGAGGGGAAGTAGTTAAGGGGTGGTAAAAGAGGAAAGCATGAAAGGTCAGAGTGGTGGGCAGGGAAAATGACGTTTGCAACAGCATTTTGAATTAACAGGAATTGCTCAGACTATGGCTTTCCAAGCCAAAATAAAAGCATCAATCAGGATACAAGATGATGAGAGGGCTTGTTTGGTTTGGGTAAGGTCAGAGAATGACTCCGTGGACCAGCTAAGCATAGAATGAAAATTTGTAAGGTTTTCTGCCAATAGGTGACGACCTCAAAACTCTGAGACTTTTCCTTAGGGAAAAAATTGTTTCCTGTGATTCTTGGTGTAAAACTCAAAAAAGCAGTATGAGAACTATGCAGCTCAGTAACTCTTTGCAGTGGCTCTATTCATAGCTCCTGAGCTTTTCTTGCATTTGGTTTCTTTGTGAATCCTGGATCACCTTTGTCTTTGGTAGCTTTCAGCAATGGCCCAGAATGTCTCTCACGTGCAAAACTGTTGTCGCCACATACCATGTCTCGTACAAACACGGTATGTTTTATCTGGTGCCCTGTGCTCTGATGTTGCCTGGCCATGGCAATCATCACTGCCAGTGCTCATGGTGTCCCAGACTGCCTCACATGCTGTTGTGCAGTGAGGGCTTTTGTGGCCTTGGTGTGCATTTCTGGGGGTGAAGGCTTTTGTGGCCTTGGTGTGCATTTCTGGGATCCTTTGGTCGCAGATGCCTGTAACAAAGGAGAGGCTACTCAGTGAAGTCTAGCTGGACACCCTGCTTTCCTGATGTTTTCTTATACACCAGCTGTGGTGGGTCCCAATGGAAGAATATCTCTCTCCTTCTAGCTTGTGGTCTCTAACTCCTTGCTCACAACAAGCAAAGACCAGCAGCAGTCATGCTCTGGGGCTATGGGGAATACAGACTTGCTTTTTGCAGTTCTAATTCCCAAGGGTAAGTGAGTCTTTATTCTTATCACTGTTTATTTTTTCACCCTACTGAGGAGGAATGCTCTTAGACCTGTTGGTCATGAGTGGTGGGATAACGTTCTAATTCCCAAGGGTGAGTCTTTATTCTTATCACTGTTTATTTTTTCACCCTACTGAGGAGGAATGCTCTTAGACCTGTTGGTCATAAGTGGTGGGATAAGAAACTCAACATTTTCCCACTTGGAAATCACTGAGACAAGAAGCGATGCTACTGATATTTCCTTACAAAATAGTTTTTTTAGTCTTTTGAGGTGCACTGCTCCCCTGAGCTTGGCTTTTTGAAATAATAACACCTAATCTAATTTCTGATGTATTTAACTGAAATCTAATTTCCATTTTTGTGTCCTGTAAAGAACAACTGGCTCTGGGGATCCCTGATAAAGCTGTGGGAGGGACCCCCTGCTTCCATACGCAAGGAACTAATCAATCTGCTGCCAGGAGTTTACACTAATATCTGTGGTGATTGCAGCTCACGTATAATGAAGACAAATCCTGTTCTGGCTAAAGATCAATAATTCAAGGGGGGAAAGGGGGAGCCAGGAATGGGGGATGGAGACTGCGGGAGCATCTGCCAATGAAATGCTTTTCGAAAACAACGAGCTTTAAAAACAGAGTGGAGGACAATTACTGAGAATTACTGAACGTCCTATGGGTACGAAGAAGACCCTGTGAATACAAAATATCCTCTCCCACCCCTTCCAAAATCCAATTCCTTTTAGGAGTTCCTAGGAGAGGTATTTAGAGCCTATTAGAATGGCAGGAAGCCAGCTGTTAATCAGCATGCTAATTCTGGGATGACATCATATGGACCAGTAGCGCTACCTGCATATGTTAAGGGCGAGGGAGCTGAGCTGGCAGCCTTGGCCTGATTTCCACAGCTTGCAGCACCACAAAGCTCTGACACCTTCTGGGGACAAGGAAGCATCCAGGGAGGATGGAGCAAGCCTGGGATGCAGATGTAGAGGTTTTGTGGTTCATTTGTAGCATGAAGCCTTCTTGATGAGGTGGGAAAAGTGATGTGTTTGCTCACCGTTGGCAGTAGGATGAGGACAGAGAGGTGAGCAGATTGGTATAGGCAGTAGGATGAGGACAGAGAGGTGAGCAGGCCCATGAGACGTCTTGGCTGCTCTTTTGGATGTATTGGTGGACCAACCACGCCAGTTAAGCAATGCATCAGACAAGACATGGGCACCTGGGGGTGGACTGTGACACCTCTTGCCTCCTGCAGGGTGAAGATCCTGGCTCCCATGGGCTCATCTCCGCCCAGGCACCATACCACTTCATTGCACTTGCTGTGGGTCTTAATATTTTACTGTACATGTCCAGTATTTTAAAACATTTATTGGACACAGGCTTAGGCAGTTGTCACAAAATCTTGAATCAGATCAGAGAGTTAATGTTAACGAGTGTGACAAGGCAGAAATTGGCCTGTTCAGGCTGTTATTTGTCCTCCTCTTCAGAGTGTGAAAGGGTTAAAAAGCTGCCTGAGACTCTCCTTTTGCTGAGACAAGAGAACTAAGGGTGTATTGATTACAGCCCCCCTCCTTTTTCTTTTTTTTTTTTTTTTTTTTTTGAGCACTATGAGCTCTGTTTTTCGCTTGCCCTGCAAAAGTGATTATTCAACATAAATACAGACAGTTTACAGTGTTTACAAGTTAGCTGATGTAGCAAGTCTCCTTGGCATGTGCTCCTGGAATATAGGGTAGGGTCGATGTTGCCAACCTTGAGCATTCAGGAATCGCGAGTGAAATGCTTCTAGAAATGACAAGATTGTCTCCAAAATCACGAGGGTATTTTTTACTGAAGAAAGGAAAAGGCACAGAAGTTTGTTGTCATATCTTTTCGAAGCCTGGAGAGGGTCACTGGGTCACAATTTTAAATTTTTTCCCTTCAGGGAAAGCAGCGAGACATTTGCATTGTCTTCCTATGTTTTTTGAGCCTTCCTACATGGCCCTGGAAGCTGGAGTTTTAAGATTAAAAACTGCCAAACAGTGTGAGACGACAGCGCCGAGAGCTGATGTCGTTGCATCAACCCAGCTGCATCTTGATTCTCTTTGGGTATCAAAAATAAAGGGGTAGGGAAGTTCTGCTTTCCCCTCAGCAACGTTTTAGTGGGAACTAAAATATTCTGTGCAGTCAACTGAAAGTACAAAGATATATAGAGCATTCGGGTTTTTTTATACCCCCTACTACTTCACCCTTAAAACTGAAGGCAGGAGTAAAATGATGCGTGTATTTGCGTAAGGGAGAGATGACAAGCCGGTGAGATCAGCTCCCCAGAAACACAACTCACCCTTAAAATGATGCGTGTATTTGCGTAAGGGAGAGATGACAAGCCGGTGAGATCGGCTCCCCAGAAACACAACCATCACCCCTGGCAGAGTCAGGGCAGGAGAGAGGCTTGAAAGCTGGACACGCCAGCTCTGCCCGTACACGAGAGGAATTCAGTGGTGCTTCATCTCTAGGGACTCCAGTGGAAACAGAGGCTTGTCAAGGCGTGATGCGGCTTTGCTGGATGTATTCTTTGCTGTAGCTTCACAGAGGCACTGTTGGAGGCATCCAGGAGCCTGAACTGTGGGGCTTTTGGGTACATTGATCCCTGAGCAGCTGACTGGTCCAGGGGGGATTTCATGCCTTGCTCTCTATCAAGGAGGAAATGTAATTTCTTTTGGGTGGGTATCAGGGCAGCATGGATGGTTTGGAAGAACTAGAAAAGAGACTGCGAAACTTGCTCACATCTCCCCAGACTCCCTTCAGAATATTTCTGGTGTGTTTTCCAGCTATGTGTGAGCTGAGATCATTTTTATTAGAGGTCAAGCCAGGTTAACAAGTTTCATGTCTCGATCTCCTCCATCTCTTTGCTCTTCTGCTGTGACTGCCCTTGGGGGATCATTCTCTGATGATATCTCCCAGACGCTCTTGGATCAGTGGTCAGAGCCTGACATGGCCACAGATCTCCTCTCCAGCACTGCCCCTCAGACGCCGCCAGCTGAGAAAGCACCTTCCTTAGCAAGCTGCAGGGCAAAGAAGACAGAAAGTCAGCTCTCTCCATCACAGCATGGGCCCACAGCAGAAAGGGCTGGTGGAGGAGATAGTGCCTGAGTGGGAAATAGGCTTCTGCCCTTCCTCCTAGCTAAGGTCAGACTGAGCATGCTGGCAAGCATCTCTAGGAAACGATCTTCCTCTGCCCCTGCTGCAATAGTTTGTAGCTGAAAAGAGCATCATGTTCCTAGGATTGATTTAGTCAGTGCTAAATTCACTTTAATAATAATCCTCAATGAATCAGGTGGGAAATATTTCACAAGCTTAAAACAGCAAAGAACCTGCAGGACTCTCTTAAATGGAAACCCATGAAAGTGAGCATTGCTAATTTATTCTGAGGGGGGACTGGGAAAGAGATAGCAGCAATTTTATAGCATTGCAAAGCTGTGGCTTTGTAGTGGAGGGAAACATTACGTTCATGAGCAAAGTCCCGTTCATTTTCTTTTTCTCCACTTTAATACTGCAATCTTTTTTACCAATTGAAGGAAGAAGTAGAGGCCAGCATCCCATCTGCCTCTGCTGAATGTTAAGCTGATGTATGCAAAACTGGAAACCCAGTGGACTTGCATGGGATACAGAGACACAGCAAAGGCACATATGCTGCAGCTCCAACTATGTCATTTTACTGCTATATGTAAAACACCATCTGTGGTGCAGAGACCTCTGCTATGAGGGAGATGCACATTCAACCCAGAAAATTGTCAACTGAAGTGCTATAAAGTTCTCCATAAGTGTCTTCATCACTCATTGCTTGAGAAAAGCACCTAATATCATGGAACGTTGTAGCAAGAACTAATGGAGATGTAGTAAGCCAAAACCAACACTGGTGTAAATGGCTGCAGCTTGACTGCCTTTAGTAGTAGAAGTGGGGCCAAGCTCTGTGGATCTCACAGATGAAAAGGGGTGTAACTCCACAGAATTTAGCGGGGCCTCAGTGCAACACCATTCAAAAATGCAGCAAGAGGGCTGGCATGTGTTTTCCACATGATTTAATTTGGACCATAATCTTTCACTTAAAGACATATTTTATGGAAGGCAGGAGGCCAGGGGTGCCAGCCTCGTATCCTCCCCTGGCAGAGCTGTGTAATTCTGCAAGGTCGTGTGGAGCTACTCCCTTAAACTTCACCTTCACCTCTTTCTCCAGGCAGCAGCAGCTTGAAGATGCAAGCTGTCTCCCACACACAGCGACCAGCAACTCCAAAGACATTAACAACCTATTACTGCGAAGGTTTGGCTTGCAAGGAGAAAGGTAAATAGCTGTGCTTTCCTGAGATGTGCGATGCCACTTATTGCCATGAAGTCACCTGCTCCAGTGTCAGCGAGCCTAGGAGGTGCTTGGGTACAAAAAGGATACCATGCACACTGCTCCAACTCCACGGTCAGACCTGGTGCACGAAGATGAAATCAGTGTTGCTTTGTGCTCCTCAGACTCAAAGAGCTCGTTAGAATTATTTCCTGATGGAGCAAGAAGGGAGGAAAAAAAAAATAAAAATTAAAAAATATCCATTCCCTTCAGGTGCCTGCAAGAGTGGCTGAAAAATACCAGCTTTTGCCACTCAATGCCTTGTGTGTGCAGTGCTGGACTCCCCCCGCTACGCGGCTCTCCCCTCTCCCAAGGCTGGGAGCTGGCAGCGAGGTGCGGTGCCATCGCCAGCGGGAGGGCTCATGCCAAGTAAGTGGCTCATTAGCGGCTGCAGCAGTGGGGAGCGTGCTGTTTAGTTGCTTTGCTCTTGCCTGGAGATGGGGCTTGCCGTTGAGCTCGGCGCTCGTAAAAGCAGCGGGAAGTTTTGAGACGTTTGCCTCTCGCCAGCAGGCAGCGGCTCATTCATCATAGCAGTGGAGAGCTCTGGGGCGGTGGTGCGACCACAGCCAGGGGGAAAAAAAGGGGGACAGGGAACGCGGGGAGCTGGCAGGCAGCTTGCACCCATGTTGGGAGCGCAATGGTAGAGCAGAGAGGAAAAGAAAGGGGAAGATGCTCGTTTTCCTTCCATTTGTAGCACCTGTGTTCATTGAGTTTCATCACTGCAATTGGTAGAAATGAGGAAAGGGGAGAGATACCAGCACAGGGTTCAGAGGGAATGTGAATACTGAGTTTTGGCCTTTTCATACGGAGACATTTGAAATGTGTGCTATGTACTATGATTTACTGCCGGAAGGATTTATAAAGACCAGGGTAACCTGGGCTTGGACTCAGCCTCTAACCATTAAAGACCTTCAGGGCTCCAAGGGGAGAGGATGTGCATTAGGTCTTGTTGTAAAAATTACATAGGTACTTTGGGAGGAATCCCAAGGTACAAAAGTAGAAGAGCTTAGAAAGAAATAAGAGTCCCATAAATGCAGGACTGGGAACAGAAGAGAGAGAGATGAATGATGATTCCATGAGCCTATGAAGGACAGGACAGACAGGGCTCCTATGGTGACAGGGTCTGTCCACAGCTGAGTTCCAGCATGGTCCTCAGTGCATCTTAAGGTGCTCATTGCTCCTCCTGCCTCAGTTCTGGGCTCATTCCTGTGCTGCCCCTCTGTACCTGGAGCTCCTTCCCCACCCAGGGCTGAAGCCTGTAGCACATTAAACAAGAGGAGTTTATCCACTGAGGTAAATGGAAGTGCTGCAGATTAAAGATAAGCTTTTCTGGCAACTCCTTTGCCTCACTGAATTGCACAATTTTTGACCTTTGCTAGGAAAACGGTTGCCACTTCATCACTATTAAAATACATAGAAAAACCACCCTGAGTTTGCAGCCTCTTGCTCCTATGGTGACAGGGTCTGTCCACAGCTGAGTTCCAGCATGGTCCTCAGTGCATCTTAAGGTGCTCATTGCTCCTCCTGCCTCAGTTCTGGGCTCATTCCTGTGCTGCCCCTCTGTACCTGGAGCTCCTTCCCCACCCAGGGCTGAAGCCTGTAGCACATTAAACAAGAGGAGTTTATCCACTGAGGTAAATGGAAGTGCTGCAGATTAAAGATAAGCTTTTCTGGCAACTCCTTTGCCTCACTGAATTGCACAATTTTTGACCTCTGCTGGGAAAGTGGTTGCCACTTCATCACTATTAAAATACGTAGAAAAACCACCCTGAGTTTGCAGCCTCTTCCATTTTCTCCTCCGTGGGTTTCCTGCCTTCTCTCTCCTTGTTTGTACCGCAGTCTCCAAAGGACAGGAACCGCACTCTTTCCCGTCTCTCAGTAGCACAGAGCGAGCCATCAGTGCCAAGCCTATAATCAAATTGTAATAATCTTGCCTAACTGTAACCAGGCTCCGTTTGTCCCTTCGGAAGGCAGGGCACTGCAGAGCCCGGGGGCTGGCGGGGTGAAGCATCCTCTGCTGTGTTATCTTGCCAAGCCCCGGGAACAGACCCCGGCACACACAAATTCACACTCTCGTTCATTACGGAGTATTAAGATAGCAACTCGAGATGCTGTTCCTGATCAAAGTACACAAAATGTTCACAGTTCCTCCCACAAAAAAAAAATTCATAATGAATGCACGATGAAAAAAGGAAGAATTGTTCCTCCATTTAACACAAGAGGAATTGAAGTCCTGAATACTGCAAAGGAAGCTGGAGGCAGAATCAGGGGTTAAATTTGCTGCTTTCAAGCTCCAGCACAGTGACTTTTCTATAGCACTCGCCCAAGCATGTGGTATGAGGACAGTTATGAGACAAAATATGCCTTTCTTATTCTTTTCCATTGCATTTTTGTGCTGCCTGTCACCACGGTCATCGGGGAAGAAAGGCCATTTTGTGCAGTGAAATATACCCAGAAGGTAACTTAGGCTGAAATCAAAATGTTTTGGTCTTTCTGCACTGGAATACAGAATTACTCAAAGTTCTTTCCTTGCTTCTTGCTACTGGAGCCAAAAGCTGCCATTTGAACTGGGAATGTAGCATGGTTACAGTGTGGAAACCCTCCTGCCATCTGCTCCACCTCGAGTCGATGTCAACCACAGCAGGGTTAACTCAGACTATAAAATGTGAGACTATTGGTACATTCATCTCCTGATGGGCAATCTGACACAGGGGCTGAACCCATTCCTTGATCACTGGCTTATTTTATGCCATCAAACGTTATTTTTTTTCCCCCTTGTATATTTTGCAAACCATTTATAGCTTGCATCCTCATTCTCACAAGCTTTAACCTGAAGCTAAAATGTAACATGAATTAATGCAGTAAATGCTAGTGTATAGTCCTTTACCCAGTGCCAGCAATAAAGGTCTGACTTCTCCTCAGTGTGGGGTAGGGGTCAGTTAGGCTTTGCCCAGGTTTTATTTTGATCCCTTGCATAAAGAAAGTTTTTCCAGGTTTGTGGGCGTTGTTTCAGTGACTGTCATGGTAATATTCAACACTTTATGAACATTTAGGTTTGAGTGATGGAAAGTACAACTCGTGCATGCAGTTTAAGAGGGAGACATACACGAGTCCTGGTTTGTGCTTGCCCTGTGCTTGTTGACAACTCATTGGTCACCACTCTAAGTAAATGCTATGCATGGAAATGTAGCAGATTAAAGGTGCCTTTAATGCTTCTATAGCATGTACCTAGAAAAGTCATGAAAGATAGATAGGTAGAGTCCCTTGGCACCGTCTCTAATTCTCGTGTTTGTGACTTTAATCCTTAGCTTGATGGTATTTTAATTGACAGAATGTAAATTCCTTTTTGTGGTAATCCTTCTGGCGCATGGAGATGTGGACAGATGCTCTCAGTTCACAGACAGCGAGTGGGAATAGACAGAGGGGCTGGCACCGCGGTGGTATTTACACAAATATTTTCTGATTATTTATTTTCATGTACTTCACCTCACGCTATCCCACTGAAGATCGCCAAGATTGCGTCTGTCTCTCTTTCTAGAATTGCTGCAATAGAGCTGTAACTTTTTTTTTTTCTTACTTTTTTTTTTTTTACTTGGGCCTTTTGAGGTAGTCCCAGTGAGGCTCTCCAGTCTAGCAAACCGTGGAAAAAAAGCTGAATGCATTTGTGAAAAAAGGAGGAAGCCATATCTGACTTTTCACTGAAGAATGAACTCTCTTTTCCAGCAGCTCGTAGCTGAGGGAAATAATTCCCTGCATTTCTTTTCCATTAGGATGAGAACACCTGCCCCTACAGCTTTATACTGCAGGAGGATGCTCAGTTAAGAGAGGGACAGGTAATACATCCATCAGCAGCCAGACTGCCCCCAACCCTCCCTCCAGCTCTGTGGACAGACATATCTTCTGGTAATTTAGATTCAGATTAACTTGGTGACCCACCAGTGCTTTCAATGTTTGCAAAACCAGTGGAGATCTTATAAGGGAAGGAGTTCTCAGGAGATGTGTGGAGCTTAGCATACCAGCCCTTGCTGTGCTCCTGGACCAGCTGAACCAGAAACTGGAGACATGCCTAAAAATCAGAATAACCTTTAATAAACCATTAAAAAAAAATTAGGCAGGCTTTTCAAGGCTGCAGGAAAAGTGGTTTTCAGATTATTTTTAAATTTACTGTCATTTGCAGTAGTTTGGTCTACCCAGCTTGTGTAAGCACATTTCCTCCTAAAAACAGTTTTTTCTTGTTGGACTTACCCATAATAACTGAAATCCTGACCGTTTTAGTTACTTGTCATACCAAAAGGTCCCCCACTGAGTACAATCAGAGTTTTGGTGCAGAGAGAAATGAATAGCATCTGGGAAAGAATTTCATCTAATGGTATAGGAGTTAATGGGTTTTTATTTTTATATATATATATCTCTTAGCGTTTAACAGTTTGGGGATATGAATAATATTTCCAAGACTCCCAGAGAGACATTTCTGTGACATTTCCAACCTCACCTGTTCTACCCAATCTCTTTTTTTTTTTTTTTTTTTTAAATCCCAGTCAGACGCTGCCCTCATTCCCCACACTGGGGAAGCCAGAACAAAGCCAGGCGAACTCCACAATGGTTGTTTTTTCTTCCTGGCATTGCCCTTCCTGCTACACATGATTAGATTTCTCTACATTCCCTCAGACGCTGCCCTCATTCCCCACACTGGGGAAGCCAGAACAAAGCCAGGCGAACTCCACAACGGTTGTTTTTTCTTCCCAGCATTGCCCTTCCTGCTACACATGATTAGATTTCTCTACATTCCCTTGAACTGTTTTTTTCCCAGGTAGCTGCAATGCCTGTGGCACGGCACCAGAAGCGGGGGGCAAGGGATGAGGGGGCAGTGGGGAGCAGAGGGGCCGCTGGCCGAGGAGGGGCTGCAGTGATTTGTGCGGCTGCAGCCTCTGCTCTGCCCTCCCCGAGCTGGCAGGCTCCCTGATAGAGAAGGACAACCACAACTTGCATGTCCTTTCTCTTTATTTCTGCTTGATTTACTTGCCCTAGATTTAAAACTTTGACGACTTCTCAAGTTGCTGCTGAAAAACAAGTTCCATATGTATTACCCTTCATCTGCATTAGACACAGAATAAAAAAAGAAACTTTTCCGGCCGAAGCTGTGTCATCTGAATTAACTTGCAGAGTGCCTGACTGGAAACGTGGGGTTTGCGCAGGTGCCTTCTCTTTCTCTCTCTCTGAAACATCATTTTAACTCTCTGAGCTGCTGCTGGGTGCCAATGAGGACAGGACACCGGTGCCATCACACCTCTTCTCAGGGATCTGTGGGAGCCAATCAACTGAAAATCCTCTTTCAGTATGTTTGGAAAAAAGACCTGAACTTCCAAGCATGAAACCAAAGAGTGAAAGTCAAACAAGCTCCAGTGAGGATTTATTTCCTCTAACACAAGCACTTGGGGATCAGAGAGTTTGTTCGTTATTTCTTTAGCTGCCTTCAGCCAAGCTCTACACCTTTCTTTACCTTTAAATATTTCATTGCTGTCTGCATCCCAGCATCCTGTGTGCTGCTGGCCTGAAGCACCGTTCTGGAGCCTGCACCAAATCCTCAGGTTTGCCCTCAAATTTCCATCAGGTAGGATTTTCTCATGGTAGCTGGCAGGTGATGCTTGTACCTTCTCACCCTTGGCAGCCTCTCGCAGCTGGAGCTCAGTGCTTGCCTGTGCTTGTTGGATTGGTGATGGCAGAGGATATTATGGAACATTGACCTCAGAGTGATCCAGAGGTGCAGGGGGAGAAAGGCAGTGGGCTGATGGAGTAGTGTGTCCATGAGCACCTCTGCCTGATGCAAGCTGGAGGCATCTGTCCCTGCCTTCTGCTCGGGCAGACAGAATGGGGACCTTTGTACAACGTAGTGTTCTCTCTGCCTCTTTTTTGTCATCTGCTGTCCTGCATACAGATTGTCACTCTCAGCACAAACACAGGCAATTTTGACAGAGAGGGAACTTGATATTTACCACTCTAATGAGGTTCAAAACTGGCCATAATCAGACCAATGAACCATCAGCCTCATGGTACAAATTCTTCTTAAGTATAACTCAGTTCTTATCTGTGTCTGGTCTAGGGAAATTTCGTTAAAAAGCCAACTGAGTGAACCCCTGCTTTTTTCCCAGTCACCAGACAGAGAGAATCTAAGACAAGTGGGATTGATAGCACCAGTAAGAGAGAGATCAGGTGCAGTACAAGTTACAGAAGTGGATATTTCCCATCCCTGAAACTGAAGCCAAAGTTGCCAGGACTTCTGCAATTCCAATCATCCATGCAGCACTTTTCAGGGATGTTGCTTTTGATGTGTAACAGCTTCAGGTTTTTCAATTTGCTGCCTTTCCTACACACCTTTCCCTTGGCACCTACAAGCCCCATCTGCTATTCTCATCCCAAGCCACTCCCAGGCACAGATAGACAAAGGACCTGAAGAGCTGTCTAATTTCAGGAAGCTGAGATGGACCCATGAAAACATGCAAAGTTTTGAGTGCAGGAAATAACACACTCTTTTTTCCACTAAGCGATCTTTGAAACGTTTCCTCCTTGAATTGGGAGGCTTCTGCTGCTGACCTTGTGGGAGTTCAAGTAGGTTCACTTTCCTGAGCGTTTCTTGGGCATGGCCATGCAAGGTGCAAAGTCCAAAGTAGACTTCTTTGTATTGCCAAGTCCTCCAGCTCAGCAGTACACTGAATCCTGATTAGAGCTCTACAAGAAAGATTTAGTTTGTATCTTGGATTCTTCAGTCAATAAAGCAATATATTTCACATTCAGGTCAAACAGAAATGTTTTATTCAAGCCTAGAAGACCTTCTGTTTCACTTGCAGTTATTCAAGGATGCAATATGCAGGGTTATTACATAATATTTGTAAATTTTTCCTCTTTGGGAGACACTTTTTGACCAAATTACAATTTCTGAAAGCATTAGCCAACCTCCATTTGCATTCACCAACCGTGTTTGCATTCAGCAAAGCCTAGGGCAGGCAGAAAGTATGAGCAAAAGTCTGATGGGCAAGTTTTGAGAGAAGTAGTTCAATATCTCATTTGACCCCACATCTACTGTTCGGTTCTCTAGTTTACTCTTCACAGTATTAATAGCAAAGGGAAACTCTGGAGGGAAATGTCATGGAAGTTGCACTATGTCTAGTTCCAATGAAAAGCTCCCTGCCTAATGCCCTGAAAGGTAACTGTAATATATGAAGAGTGATTTGGTTTCTCTATGTTTATTGGACCAAGTACTGCTGAATATAAACCCTCACTGATCATGGACTTTACAGCATGGGTTTATTTGTATCATTTCAGGAGACTTCAATGGCTTTTGCATTTTCATTTCATAATGATAAATTACCTGAAATCATTCGTCTCAGAACAGATTCCTCCAACTCTGGCTCCTGCTAGGATGTTTCATTTTGTGTTGAAAATTGCAATGGAAAATTTCCTTGAGCCGTTGATATGTCAGAATAGAGTTTATTATCACTCGCAGTCCCAGCGTATTGGAGCTGTGTGAAAGGTTTTGTAAATAATATGACACGGGTAGGAACTCATTTGATGCTGCGATAGGTGGTGAATATTCCTAGCCAGGCAGGCAGGGTGAAATGAAGTAGCAGGAAGTGTGACCTTTTCTAGTAGGAGGCTTTCTCACTCTGTAATGTATATTGGTAATTAATTAGAAATTTTAGTGGAGGAAACAGGATTTCAGTGGCTGATAATGACACATTGTTGTCTTGTCTACGTCTTATTATAACTGTTTGTTGTTCGCATCTATTTATAACGAACTAAAAGATGACTTCTGCATGCAGTCTCTTAAATTCTGTTTCAGGTCCTGCTACAGGTATATGTTTTATGTCTGGGTGCTCTCCGTGATCTCAGAGGTTCTTTCCAACCATGACGATTCTGTGATTTTTAGAGTGTATGAAAATTGCTGTTTACCACATTTCAAAGCAAAGGGTCGATCAATAGTTATCCCAACCCACAATCAAAGGCAATATCACCTCTTCGATCACTTTGGTGAATTAGAGCGTTGACCCCAGCGCACGCCAGTTTTCCCAAGTATATATCAAGAAGTTTTATTAAATATCATGAGTTAGGAAAATCAGGGAGCAATTTAAATGTGTTTGTTTCACCCGTGATCCCCTTAAAGCTGGTGGTTGCAACAAACCCCACTTCTGCAATAAATTTGAGTCCCATAAGGACTATTATGTGCTTTATTGAAAAGAAAATGAGAGGTGCTGTCTGATAATGCCTTCCTTGTATTAATAAATTTGTCTCATCATTGAAAACTGAGCCTGTATTGTCTTAAAACTCATACCCAGCTCTCATTAAAACCAGGCTAAATCCATTCATCTATTAACTTTCAGGTGTATGTAGCAGAAGGAAATTAATTTAAAAATGTATCCATGGTTTGCCCAAGTGTCATTATCTTGGTGTCTAATCATAGTTCTTAATTTACATATGAGGAAATTGACACATGAAGAGGTAAATTTTCTCATTATCAAATGAATATCTAAGTTAGGCTGTAGCTATTGATTGCCAGTTTTAACCTTGGTGTGTCTTGTGTCAAGTTTCTCCTCTGTGTACGTGCGTGTAGGATCGGTGATGAGCCGCCGCTCACAAAGGATACTGATTTCTTCAGATGCATGATGCTGAATCTGTGGGAGTTGTTTCCAAGCTGTTTGTCTCAGGGCTTGTGTGTTCACTATTTGTGGTGCCTATCACTCAGGCCATTTCTCCTGGGCAGTTAGTTGTTCCAATTATTTTTAAAGAAATTTTGAGCACAGCTCAGTTCTGTATCCTTTCCTCTGCTCGGGAGTCTCTTGACACTTCCTAGTGGTTTCAGCATTAGTTTATATGCAGACAGAGTACAGATTTAGCCCTCCTTCCCTAGGTTTTTGGCTGATTTTTTGTCAGTGTATTTGTCATAGCCCAAGTGGTGTTTCCAACTGGATGCTGCTAATCGTTTACTATTCAGCACAGCTAAGAATGAGATTTTATTTTTAGGTTCTGTCACTCTATGTCTTGCCATTCTAAGATAAATCCATCTCTCATGTCTCCTGTTCCTGAGCTACAAAAATCCGGGTTTCATTTCCAGCTCCAAACAGTTATTTCATTCATGTATTAACTTAGTCGTTAAGATCTCTTGCTTTTATTTATCAGACATTTCCAGAAGTTGTTTTTATTTCACTGAGCCCCAGCAGAACCTCTGGCACACGCCGGCTGTGTCGCAGCCCGCACGTTGCAAGAGGACTGCTGGTCGTTGGCTGTATCACTTTGTTACCTACAAATAATATTTATTTAGATAAAGGATGCTGATCTTAATGCATTCAATAGGACCAGTCTATCTCAGGGAAACTGAGGCACCAATGTCGAGTGTGTGGACAACCTTGTTGATGCTGAAGGGGAAGGGAGGGGAGGAAACATTCTTTTACTTCCATCTTTCTACCAGCCTAAAACCTCCCCAGTGGAAATTTTCTGTTCTGTCTTGATTTCCATCCAAATATTTCTCAGGAGGGCAAGCAAAGGGCTGGAGACTTTCGATATAAACAAATCTCTTTTAGGCATTTTTTTCCTCTCCAGACCTCAGTTCTGGAAATTATTATGAATTAATAATGTAGTGCCATGCATTTTTGTTTGACTGATCTTTTCCCTAGTGATGCTGCAGGCAAGGTTTAGACAAAACATTGAATAAGAACCAGAAAACAAGAGGGGCGTGTTGGACCACACCAGCAGCAGCGATGGAAAACTGTGAGGGAAGTTAGATTTCTCGGGTGTCTCAAATGAAGGCTGCAGAAGAGGTCAGACAGGTGGAGCCAGAAAGGAGAAAAAGAGATCTCATGGAGCCAGGCAATAGCGGATGGTTCACTGAAAGCTTTGTAAATATTTGCAAGTTTGGCCTTAGCTTCAGATTTATTGAAGAGCCCAGATCACTCAAGCTGCACCTGATTGTGCTGTGGGCAGCTGCGCTCAGCTTTATGTGGTGTGGTGAGGCTTGTTCTGCCACTTGTAATAGCTTTTCTAACATGACTGAAAAGCTTTTCTCCTTGTTGCCATTCTCTTTTTATATTTTATTTTTATTGTGTTTCATGGAGGGGGGACTATCCTTATCTTGTACCATTCTAATGTTGTCATGGGAAACTGGTTTCAAAAAGGCAATTTCTTTCCCTCTTTCCCTCTTTCTCGCAGATGCAAGTGTATCTGCACAGCCTGTGCCCTCCTCTCTGCACCTGCAGCTCTGCCAGGAGAGCAAATCAATTAGACGCAGTTAGAGCTACCCGTATCTGCCCAGCAGTTTTAAGGGAAACAAAACGATCCCATCTGAAACATACAGACAGTTAGTTGTTTATTTGACAGTCTCTGCCTTCTGCTGAGGAATTGTATGGCTGAATGCAGTTGTCGCAAGTATTTAGGACCTCAGACCCTTTATGGTCCCCAGTGTTTCTCAAGGGTCAAACTTTTAAGTGAAAATAATGTACAGATGACACTTTTCCTTCAGCAGGAGACTTACTGCAGCCTTGTGAGGTACAGGTTGTCCCATTGCCAGTTTGGGAACTGTCAGCACAGATGATAAAGAAACTATCTGGGTGTCATAAGACATGGTTTTCTTTCTGGGTTCCCAATTGATGACTTGGAACATGTCACCCCATCGCTCTGTGCCTCAGTTTCCCTACATGTAAAATGGGGGGAGCATGTCTCTTTTTTTTAAAGCCCTCCAACAGCTTCAGCTAGGAGGCACCTGATAAAAATGAACAGAGTTGTGATCATTATTGCTGCCGTTCAGGCGCTGGGTTACCTCTGTGCATTCACTGTCAGATTTATTCTTGGTGGCTGTTTTGTCACTGGTTTCAAATTCCACACTTTGAGCCTTTTGTCTTGTGCTCCATAGCCTGGTAGAAATTTCCCTTCAGACAGTCATACCATGGGCTCATTAACGCATTTAAATCCTAACTCAAGTTCTTTTATACTTTTTCCCCCACTGTCTGTAATCTCCTTTCATTCTTGCTTTACGTGCTTATCCCTGTGCTTTCTGAGTGGCTTGTTTTCCTCTTCGGCACTGTGCTTTGACTCTTGTGAAAGGCACTGTATTAAATCTCTAATAAAGTGCGTGTAAGCTATTCATGTCACACTCTGCACTAGGGAGCACAGTCCATTATGCAAATGGTCAGTGCAAGCTTCCTATAAACTCCATATACTCAAAGGGCACTGTCTTTATATTACCATCAGCCGGCGTAGACGTGCGAAAGGAACAGGGAGGATACGGGAAGGAATACTCTTTCTATCAGGTTCTTGCAATTTGTTCCCTTCTGCAAGAAAAAAAAAAACATCCTCAGGAGACAAAGCAAGAAATAAACATCCTCAAGAGACAAACCTGGAGTTTTCTGTCTCCAGGTTCATACTGGCCCTGCTGGCCAAAACTCAATGAAACTCCAAGTCCACTGGATTTAGGATGTTAGAGCAGAAAATGTCTCAGCCCTATTAGCCAGGAAAGCAGCTGGCGTTGCCTGGACTTCAGTGGGGGTTTCAATGCCTGCAACGGCAAACCCTGACCTTGATTTCAGTGTTGCAGCCACCCAGGCTGTGCAGGGGGTACAGCAAGGTCAGAGAAGCACACGGGTGCCATCACCCACCTCCGGCAGCCAGGCAGCCCTGCCCTGCTAAGGAGGCTGATGTAGAGGGTTCAGACATTGCATAGACCCACTCGTAGCTATTCTTCACCCAATATTGCCAAGGCACGCTGAGCAGACTTCTGATGCACAATCCTAGATATCCAGAGTGGCTCTAAACCACCTCATCCAGTCAGGAAAGAGAACCACATCATCATTCTTCACCCAATATTGCCAAAGGCACGCTGAGCAGATTTCTGATCCACAATCCTAGATATCCAGAGTGGCTTCTAAACCATCTCATCCAGTCAGGAAAGAGAACCACATCATAGGACCCAGGGAATGGCTCAAACCAGCTCACGTTTAGCGCGACGCACACCCCCAACACGTCCTTCAGCAATGGCCCATGATTAGGCACGTAAGTGATTGTCCACTGACGAGTTCCAAATAATGGACACATTTGAGAAAATGACAATCTGCTGGCAGATAGTTTGCAAACAGAAAAAGAGATAAAATTCGTCAGCTAAATGATTCATTATGGCTTCCTCTGACTTTTTCATGGCAAAAACAAACCGTGCATAGCTCCGCCAGGCAGTTTCTGAGCTTTGCAATTTCTGTCTATGATTGTCATGCATATAATATCTTATTACATTTGATATTAATGGCAGCGTGGTGCTCAGGTATTGAAAATCCATATGGCCTGTATAATATTTACAGTATGACAAAGTAATAAGTCACAGCGACAGCCTGCTGTCGTGCACTTCTAGCATTTCGCTCCCAGCCAATGCAGGGATGTACCACGATGTTTGTTGGGATGTGGATGAGCCTGGCTTTTAATTAGTTGGATTTGTGGCTTACAGTGGGGGAGCTGTGGAGGGCGGGTGTTGCTCTGCATATGTTACCGTGCCACGAAGACTGACTGCAGAGGAATCGTTCAAGTGATGCTTGAAGGCTGTGGTTGTTTTTCTGGCCTCGCTCCTTGCTGACAAAGCAGGTGGGGGAACACCATGAAAACACCATGCTCTTTGTGGTGGGCTGCCCTGTTTGGTGAAGACACGCACATGGATAAGGGAAGCAGTGCTTCCTTCTGCGCTGGATGTGGGGACATCACTGAGGAGCTGAAACACTTTCAGGAAAGGACCACTGGGCCGTCACCCTGGAAGTGCTCAGGAACTTCACTCTCTACAACTCCCTGAAAGGAGGTTGGGAGAAGGAAGGGGGTCAGTCTCTTCTCCTGAGTAAGAGACAATAAGGCAATAGGAAATGACCTCAAGCTGCTCCAGGGGAAGTTTAGGATGGATATTAGAAAAATTTCTTCACTGAAAGGGTTGTCAAGCATTGGAATAGGCTGCCTGGGGAAGTGGTTGAATCACCATCCCTGAGGGTATTTAAAAGATGGGCAGATGTGGTGCTGAGAGACATGGTTTAGTGGTGGTTTTGGCAGTGTTTGGTTCATAGTTGGACTCGATGATCTAAAATGTCCCTTCCAAACCAGACAGTTTTATGATTCTACCTATGGAGACCAACCAGGAGCGAGGACAGGGAGAAAAGAGTGTAGCAGGCAGGGTGCAGATGGCTGTCAGTGGCATCTTGGTAATACACCTGCCAAGAAAGGGACAGAGTGTGAAGTTTGTGCTGTCAAGAATGGGGATAAGATGAAGACACTAGTGAGAGTCTGTGCAATGGTCTAGGTCTGAAAAGGGAAAAAAAAAAGCCCGAAGCCCTGAGATTTATATGCAGGTCAGTGTGTCTGTGTGTGGGCTGGGAGGGGAGGGAAAAGGGGGAGGTTGGGGATGACTGACAGGGACTGGACCTGAGCAATGGGAAGGAAATTGCTGTTGTGAATAGGAGGCAGAGATTGGAGGCTACAGAGACAGTCTCAGGGGGAAAGGTCAGGAACACAGAGCTATGAGACAAGCAGGGCTAAAGCTCCAGCTCCCGTGGAGACAAAATGAGCAGTGTGGCTAAGTCCTCGTGGCCCTGCACGTGTTATGCCAGGTACCTGCTGCTGCTTCTTTTTTTTTTTTAAAGCCCTGGGAAGCAGTCCTCACACCCCTCTGCCTCACAACTGTATTTATCCTTTCCTCCCTGCAATTTGCATCTCAGCAGGTCATCCCTGCCCCACGGAGCCTGCAAAGATGCTGGGCTCAGCCGTGCTGGCCGGGGGCTGCAGTGACTCCTCACTTCTCCACTCTCAGATGCAGAGTGGGTTTTTGTGCCATGGGGGGATAGAAACCTGCTGGCATCTGTCGCTTAGGCTTTGCCCTCATTTCAAGCCAGAAGATTTCATAAAACGATGGGAACTTATCAACCTGAAAACTTTCCAGAGACTCTATTTCTTGGGGGATGGAGTGGAAATGGGATCTCCTCCTCCAGGACATGATGGCCTTTTCCAGGGGACAGTTTAATCTTTTAGAGACAGATGAATATGAGACTCAATAATCCGGTAATACAAGCAGAAAATGAGGGGAGATGGAGAGAATTTCAATAAAGCTGCTGAAAGTAAAGAATCTGGAGCTGCTGTAACTTCCCTTCAGAGTCTCTGCTTTATGAACCTAGGGTGGAGCTTGCCCAGGGCAGGTGGCAAAGTGTTGGCTCAAGGGCAAAAACTGCTTTACAATAGAGTAGCCAGTCCATTCCCTCCTTTACTTGCACACTTATGTGCCTTTACGTCTCAATTTCCTCCCAAGTCCAACTCCCGCATTTTTCTTGCTTTTCAATAACTCTGTCCCCTCATAGCTCTCAGGCACTCTACTCTTGCTTTTCCCTCCTGTGTGTTCCCACATCCTTCTGCACTCTCCTACAGGCTTTTCCTTCTCTTGGCAAGAGCTTGCCTGGGACCTGAGCTATGTGCAGGCTTTCTGCTGGCTGTTAGCAAGGGAGAGGACTTCATCTGGGCTGTGTAAGACAAAGGAACTGGATGAGGGGAAGTATCCCTCTGATTTCTGCTTTCATTGCACTCATCTTTCTGTAGCAAACAATGTACCAGGCACTGAAAACCAACAGAAAGGGTGTGCGTGTGAGAGGACACGCATCACTCACTGTTTCCTATGCTGTTAGCCTGCAGAGCTGGTCCTCTCCTACCAGCACTCGAGACAGAGAGATGTCCCATTGAGAACTCAAAGTTCACCACGTGTATGAGTTATGGAAGTGTCACTTTGCCATGTCCAACCCAAAATCCCTCTGCAGAGGAGCCACTGTCTTGTAACCCCCCCAGCAAAATTGGGCCCTTAGGGTTGTTTTTATTCTAGTAGAGATGTCACGTCTGACAGTTGCTGTCACCCTATGATTAGACCAGCAATCAGCCCTAGCTTCTTTTGATAGAATATGAGCCCTGACTGATTAACAAAGTGGCCTTTGGCCTCAGGTTAATAACAGATTTCACAGCACTGCTACGGAGTAATTATTATTTAAAAAGGTCTTAGTGGAAGTTTGATATTCTCCTACAGGCTTCTGTCCATCTGAATGCAGAATTGGAAAGTAACAATTATGGGCATGAACACCAGCTCAACTGGATGTCTCATAGTCCTGAGACATCAGTATTCTTGATGCATCTGTTACATCTCTGTATTAGATGGACTAATGTATCGGGTTTGCTTCTTTTTATGACACCTCAGCGTATTAATCAACCAAAGTATAAAGTTGTCTCAGTCCATCAGTTATCTGAGTTATCAAGTTATCTTGTGTATCACTTTCCTCCATCTGTCAGTTGTCTCACTATGTCAGCTAGTGAAGTCCCCTGGTAGGTCTGATTTCCAGGTGTATCTCATTCCCTTACTTTTGATTGTCATGGAGATATCAATTTCCAAAACGTAACCTTGTCTCTTTTTTTAGTTACCTGAGTTTATCAGTTTTCTAGATGGGTCTTTTGCCTTGGTGGCAAAAAGTGGCACAGACTTCTTTCATGAAAGACTCAAAGAACTGGGGCTCTTTAGCCTCGAGAAGACTGAGGGGAAACCTAATTTATGTTTAAGTTCCTAAAGGGAAGGATGATGGAGCCAGACTCTTTTCAGTGGTTTCCAGCGATAGGACAAGGGGCAATGATAAGTTTGGGAAGTTCCACTCAAATATGAGGAAGAGCTTCTTTACAGTGAGGGTGACAGAGCCCTGGAACAGGCTGTCAAGAGAGGTTGTGGAGTCCCCTTCTCTGGAGATTTTCAAGACCCACCTTGATGAGTAATGTGCTGTGGCAAGCCTGCTTTAGCAGGGGAGATGACCTAGATGATCCCTAGAGGTCCCTTCCAATTCTGTCAAATCCGTGAATCCTTGAAAGATGCTACACTATAAACACAGAGACCAACTGCAGACCACTGACTGCAGCCCATGGACCACAGAACGGCAGATCTGAGCTGTTTATACCTCACTGAAACACTTTGGTGCCTCAAGCTTTAGTACAGTATCCAGCTTGGTACAGAAGTGTCTTCACCACTATGTCTCAGAGGGCAACCTGTGAAGAGTCACTCTAAGGGTCAGATTTGGTAAGGGATAGATCTGAGATTCTGTTAAAAACCATATGGCTTGAATGACTTAGATGTCCAAGTGACACATTCAGGGTGATATATTGAATTAGGAGGTTAAGATTAACTGAAAGTTAATGGACTTAGTTTCCTAAGTGCTACATATTGCAGCACTTTGCAGAGCAATGCCTAAGTGTTGAAGTTAAGGAGCTTACTGATTGACCATCAGGAAGCTTGCAGTGAACTTGGATCTCCTAGTTCCCAGGCCAGCTTCATCTCCCACGCCATCCTTCTCTTCCTGATAAAAAGAAGGAAACAGATCAGCAATGTCTATTTCACCAGTTGTGGGTATCTCAGAATCCAGACCCAAAGAGCAGAAAACGGTCCTGTTAATGCCAGTAGAGAAGGTATGGCAATTTCTTCTCCTACATGCTGAAAGGACCTCATTGAATGTGCTCCTTTACCTGCAGACCTCTTCGGCTGAGCAAATGTTTTTGCCAATTAAAGGGTTTCCTGCTGCTGTGGTTGATCCACACAAATGGAAATAGAGGGGAGGCGTGGAGGAAGGAATCATTAAATCAGCAGAACAAAGGCATGAGGGCAAGTTAAAAGACCTGATCTGAATAAAGGAAGCTCCTCAAAATATCAGCTTCTTTGTCCTGCCTGTCCTTCATCCATCCAATTCTCCTGAATGCTGTAGAGAGGCTTTGTCATTCTCAATGACATGGCGGGAGGAACCAGTCCTTCAGCACACTGCCTAAAATAGCAACAGACAAGAGACAAAGTGCTCAGAGGTTCAGCTCAGTCTATGAATGCTCAGAATTTCAGGGCCAGATCTGGATTATTCACAATAAGCTCCTCATCACAGATACTTGGTGCTTTGTAGACTGAGCTATAAAAATGGCCTTGTTCATGGTTGCCCCTCTCCCAGTCATTATCCATTTAAGTTAAGGTGATGTGTGTTAGACAGGTGAGGTACCAATACCACAGTAGTATTACAATTCAAAATTGGCCCCAAATTGCTAAGATGTCTTTAGCAACCTTATGTACCCCTGAAGAAATCGAGATCCATTTTTCCTCATCTCCAAAATTCCTCATCCTTTAGACAGTCACTCCAGCATCCTTACTTCTTTCCAGGTTCTTGTATAAGGTTTATCATGATGATGTCTGAGCAGCTTCCAGTGTGTGAGTGTGTGACTCAGGAGCATCTGAGTACTGAGATTATTGCAGCTCTACATTTATATTATCAGAATTTCCCCTATTACTGCCTTTTTCTTCAAACCTTTCCTCTTCTATTTATCTAGTAATTCACCTCTTGGGGCTGAGAGATATGACCTGTGAAAAGATCCCGGACTGAAACTGCCAGTTCAAGAGCTATGATTGAGTTACTTCTCCATAACTATTAATATCAAACCTCCAAAACTTGTGTATAGGACATTGCAACATGCCCTTACTTGCATCGTCAGCAGCTTGCAATACTGATACAGGACTTTCCGTCCTCACAGAACAGTTGCAGCAAGAGGCCTTTATATTCCTTGTTTGTATTTACAGTGATCTCCTTCCACATGGGAAAGCGACCTTAAGCAATGCAACCACATCGCTCCCATAGACCTTCTCCACTCCATTGTCTGCTATATACTTTTGTGCATCTAAAACATGGATCGTGTGTGTGGATAGAATAAAATAAACCTGCTGAAGTCACTAGGTTTCATATGGATAGACCAGACCATGGAAACCAACATCTTTATGCCGCATTCCTGCAAAAATTTGTCGTATTTTTGTCCCCCCTACCATAGCTAGCTACCTTGCATAAGAAGATCACTCACAACAGTGAGATGGAGTTACTTTTTCAGTCCAGTGGAAGATACGGAGGTTCAAATCCCACAGACACTTCATTTTGGAGCTGTGGCTTCTGCTAGAGATTGGGGTTTTTGCCAGTTCGTGAGCAGAGCCTAGTCGGTAGCTGGCCTATAACTACCACCACTTTCTGAGCAACACCAGGGTTAAATGGGCCTTTCTGTGGAGGGAGGCTGTGTGTGCATAAGCCTTTTCAAAGTCCCTGAGCATTTATCATCGTTCCTGTCTCCCAGCTAATGAGCAGCTAAAGTGATTTTCTATTGCTTGTAATTCACAAAAATTGTTCTAACTGTTCGAAGAGCCAAAATTGACAGGCTAATGCGGCCGCTCGCCTGACTGTCTCAATGGCTCATCGAAGGGTGAGCTGATTGCTGCCTTGGTGATCAGACGAGGTGCTTCAGACAACATCATTTCTGTAATACATCAACAATCTGAAAGCTCAAAACAAAGGCCAGAGGAGAGCAATCATCAGTCACGATGCAATGCTTAAGGCTAAAATAGGCCAGGGCTGAATGCTAAAGAGTACGTGGAAGAAAAAAGCACCCTCCAATTCACTGATTTTCTTTTTCTCTTTCTCTCTGCATCAGTCTCCAGGCAGTGTCATGGTGGTTCTGGACCTTTTCTTACTTAAGCAGCTGAGATTAAGGTGGAATTGAGGATGGAGTGGGCTGGTTGGGTTTGCTGTTGCCCTGGTAGGTTTGTTGGATCTTGGAAGACTGAAAGGTGGAAGAAGCAGCCACCGACTACAGGCGAGTGCACTGGAGAAGACATCAGCCTAAAACAAGTCCTCCACATTTTAGAGAATTGCTGCTCAATCTTAGTCCTGGGTAATACGGCATCCTCAGAAATTTATGTTCTCAGATGTGCAAAAAACAAGGTCCAACAATGTTAGCCCCTGGGATTTGATCCCTCAGTCAGACTATACTCCTAAAACTTCCAAAACATAAACCTACCTTAAAAAGTCAGATTTTGTATTTACAGATATACATGTATATACATAGACATAGACACACATACATATTGACAGAAAAATGTTTTCGGATTTTGAGTTTTTAGAGCATACTCTAAGTTGCATTTCTGTTGTTATTTTTCCTCCAATGACAGAACTAGTGAGCTATCTGAAAACAAACCAGAGCACAGTTGGAAAGGCCCAGCACTGAGGAGGCCTCGCTTCCCATACTGTGTCTATTGGTCTCTTTGTTGTCCACAGTGCTGTGAGTACCTGTAGTTGAGAGCTTCAGTGGCTCTGCTCTATGTGAATTCTCTGGTACCTAATAACATAGTTTACCTCATATTTTAGATAATCCCTGAATAAAGGCATAGGGTCTCTGCCTTCTAATCAGCCACATTTCTTTACAAAATCTACAAGAGTCCAGTGTGTTTTGAAGTGCTTTACTTTTCTGGCAAGTTGGCTTAAAAACGGCCAACATGTTCCAATGTTGTTGGGAAGAGATGAATACACATACAGAGTGAGTGTGTGACCCTGATTTCTTTAGGAAAAAAAGGCTAAAAGAACTCTGCATTAAGTTTTCGCTTGCTTTGTAGGAGCTGAGGTTTTCAGAGAATTCCCTAAATGCTTGGACTCAAGAAAAAATATCTCAAGCATTGGGAAAACTGAGGCTACAGAGAAGTCTAACCAAGCCTGACCAAGGCTTTTAGCTTTCTGGATCTAAGTCCTTCCTTTCCTTGCTCAGGGAACGAGTAACAATACAAACTTGTTTTTTTCTCCAGGTGCTCCACTGCAAACTCAGTGGACCAGGAGATGCCTTTTCATCTGCCTCCTTGCAGACAGAGGTGTCTCTACTGGAAGTTAAAGTGTCTGCCAGTGTGGCTTTCAGGATCACTGGAACTCAAAAGCTTTCTCGCATCATCAAGCGCAGACCCCGGGGAAGTAATTTTAACATGGTGCTTATGCACTCAGCCCTCTATATCTGAGCTAGACAGCTTGAAACCTTGAAATACTACGGCAATTCTTCTATGTCCAGTCCAGTCTCTCATCATCATTGAGCTCAGCTACAGATGAAATTTGAAGGGATTTATCCAGCCACTCTCATCAAAGACAGCCACTAAAGAGAGCTGTGAATATTTACCCCATGCTGTGTTTATTTATTCACCAAAAATTCTTTGGAGTACAAATTAGTTTTTGAACCATATTTGCAGTGTGTACTTTGTTTGGTGTGTAAGACCTGAGTCTGTGTGTGCTGACCACAGGGCTGTCTTAGCAACTGCTGTCTTGTCCTCAATAGAAGGGATAATTACACTAATTTAGTCTGGTGGAATGATGGCTCTGTCTTCAAACTTCAGAGATGACTGAGAGACAAAACTAATGCTTTTTAAAATCAAAAAAGAGATAAAAAAAATCAAAAGAGATCCTGGATTCAATTCTTACCATTGTGACCCAAGAACAAGCATCAGGCTGTGACTTACAATGGGTAAAAATAACCAGGGACATATAGGATCAGGTTCCCTGTTGCAGGAACACGAATAACTTGGGCTACACAGATGCTCAAGATCTTTAGCTACCATATGGTAGATCTGTACAAACATAATATAAAACATGAAGAGACTGTAGCAAAGGTGAGATTTGAATCTGTATCTTCTGAATCCCTGGAAAAGGTGTTGCCTGAAGGATAACATAAATAGCACCATTAATTGCTTTTCTCAGACTTGTTTGCACAGGTTCTGATTTTAGTGATGGTTAAGGGCGCTCAGGAGATTTCTTGAAGGACTTATTTATGTGCTAATCTTTCTCAGCTTTTAATGTAGATAGAGGATGGCTCATCTAGAAGCTGGAGAACAAGCTGAGTTGCTGTTGAATGACTGATTTAAGGAACCTACCTTGCTCTGTTGACTACTGAGTGAACCTAAAGATTTACCCACCCTAGCCTAAAGCTAAGGAAAAAGCCAAGAAACAAAGTTGCCAACATTTTCCTCATTTATCCACAGAATAAAGCCCTCTCATAGTAATTGTCCACACCTCCATCTTCTTTGGCTGGTTTGCCTTTCAAGTTGCTTGGTTTTATATAGTTGAATACACAGGATGTTTGTAACCAGAGAGAGATATGGAAAAGACAGAAAAGTCTCCTCTGAAAAGGAGTCTTAAGTAGAAAGGATGCTTAGATTTAAAGAATTGTTCCCATATCTAATTGTGACGCATTAAATCACTGAAGTTTCAATAACTCATACAGTATCTCCATGGAGATGTGCACCATATGGAGTTAATTAGTAGAACAACAAAACAATCAATTAGTTTCTTAATTAGTTTTACTAAGAAATGATAACAAACACAAACAATTTATTCAAACAAATGCCTGGACCACAATGATAGTTTAATGGCCCCTGTGAAACTGGCTCCACGCTGAGCCCCTTAGTGTTACTTTGATTGATTTTGAAGATATTAAGGGCAAATGTTAGCTTTGGTCCAGCCAAAATGTTTTATCAGTATGATCAATTATTTACAGTATTAAAACACAGAGAGGAGATTGCTGGGAGGTTTCAATTTCAAAAAAAAAAACAAAAAACAAACCAAAAAAAGAAAAGGGGAAAGAAAACATTAAATAATATGGTTGCATCAAGCCTGTGTTTAACTTGGTAGCAATATGTGGGGATTAAAACAGTAGAGATTTTCACTGCATGCCACAGTATCATTTAATCCTATAAATAAATTGGTTTTCTATATCTTATCCAGATTGGTATTTTTGGTATATGCATTATGTGGAGAAGACTGAGTCAGGAATGCACAGATCATCCATTAACTCAGACATATTCTAAACAAAATGATGCTGGGAGATGGGATATTGGTAATAAAACAATTGGGAACAGATCGTGGAAATCAGAACATGCAAGAGGAATTTTCTGGGTTTTTTTAATGCTGATATATATCACAGACATTTGTATGAAATTTTTTTTGCATGAAGAGAAGCATCTCTACATATCACACCTGACTTCTACTGATAACAAGAAGGACTTGAGAGCTCTGGAGAACACATTACCTATGCCACCAAGAAAAGTAAATATCTAAATTAGCTCCTTTGCTGCACTCAGGAGCTGTGATTAATTGCTTGTTAACAAGATGTTCGAAGTACAACGATTTATCTGAGTTTGATCAGGCAGATTATGGGATATAACATTTTAATAAATTCATTGTGACTATAGATATATGTTAAAATGATAAATAGGTCAAGCTACTATAGATGTTTTAGATCAAATAAAGTTATTTTTAGAATGTGTTTATGTGATGGACTAACCTATTATTTACCCAGTTGCATTTTTATGAACTAATCCTTTAAAAAAAAAAAAAAAAGCCCAGAGTTTAAAATGGTGCTTTATTACTACCATCTTCCTCATAATTCTTCTTTCCCCAATAAACAGATCTCTCTCTTTTTTTTTTTTTTCTTTTTGAAAAAAAGTCCTATCTTTGCAACTTTGGATGAGGCTCAGGCCTTGCAGCCAGAGGCTGTGTGGGAGCGATGCTCGGGATGCAGATTGTGAGCTGTCATACCCGGAGGGGGCACATCTGGCAATGCTCTTTGGGGGAAACTCATCCACTGAACAGCCTCTCCCAGCTGGGACATCTCCAGCAGGGGACCAGGGAATGAAAACTGCTGGCAGAGAGAAACGTAAAATCTTGGGTAAGTCGTCGAAGCCACTACCAATCTGTAGCCTTCACTTCTTTGACCACCAAAATGTGTGGGTGTGTTTGTGTCTGAGTCTTCCTGCTACAGCCGTGAGCAAAATGGAGACTATATCTCTTTTTCTGCCCTTTAGGAGCTCCTTTTGCCAGTCAAGCAGGCTGTAGGTGGGTTTCCAGGGTAGCCTTTGTTTCAGGAAACTGGTTCAGGACTGAATCCTAGTCTGCAAAGGAGTAGGTGGCACTATCTATCTGCTTTGTTTCTGGCACGCTGGCTATCGCTGCAGATAGCTGATTGAAGAAAAAATTAATACATTCTGTAGCAGTCTCAGTACCTGTGGCTTCTTTACGGCACCTTCACTTTGTTCTGCACCTATTTTTGGAGGCCATATTAAATAGCTATCGGAACCTCATGGATACAGCTTATTATTTTGTTAAAGAAGAGGAATAAAAGGTCACTTTCAGGTCTGTGTAAACTAACTCTTCCTCTCGGCTTTGTCCTGCAGGTCATCGTGAGGTGTTCCAGTACCTCAGCCACCATCTCCAGCACCCCAGCAGCCTCTGGCTGGTGGCTGAGGAGCTGGGGATAAATCTCTGCTTGCAGCCAGGCTGCTGGTTAGAATGTAAATGTCTAAACTTTGGAGAAGTGACCTCTGTTAAGTGGTTTAATGCAGTCTGTTGCCAGGAGCTCATGAATTCTGTATTACAGCAAGTAGTTCCATGAGATTGCAACTATCTTACTAATAATACAACCTCAACATATTTATCACAATAACTCAGACACAGAGAAAGTATAAATATCTTTGATACTGGGAAATTAACTGGCTGCCTATAGGCATCCTCATTGCTTTATCCATTTAACCCTTTACAAGCACCTCTGTCAGGGACAGGTGCGAAGAAACTGATTTAAAAGGACTAAAAGGATATGTTTGCACAACATGCTTAATTCAACATGATTCAGAGTGTTTTACAGATGTTACCAGCAGACCTACAGGTTGGATGTGAGAAGGCTTGCTTCATAAACTGCTGAGATGCAGCCATTTGTGCACTTGGGATAGAGCAAACTAGATTTCTCTCACTACGCAGTATATTTAGGAGAGGGAGTGAAGAGGAAAACAGCTGAGGCATCATGAATAATTCCAGGGCTGTAGAATGCTGATCCTCTTGGTGGGTTCAGGCCACCAGGCACAGCACAGTGCTCGGGTTGTCTCTGCTTTCTGACCCCGTGTGCAGGGGGCTCAGAGGATCTTGGATGGGTTGCAACTGGTACAAGGTGCCAAAAGGGGAGAATAATGACAGTCATCCTTTGAGAATGCAGTAATGAGTGTCAGATGACTGCTTTTCCTATACACTGCACAAGTCTGGATGGATCTGCTACCAACGAATTGTTACCAAAGACTTTGGTTTTAAGTCTCTTCCATCGCTCCCCATTTTTTGCTGTGTTGGAGGATAAGACACCCAGCAGACACTTGCTAAACACAACCACCATTCACTGTATCTTCAATCACTCTGGGGGTCAGATGGTGCCTGTTTGCACCACCTTATCTGATGTGATCAGAGACCGTAGTGGTACCGGATAGATTTTAAAGCACATGGATATGGTCAGGTAGAGCTGATTTCTCCATTCCTAAGGGATTTAGGACAGAAAGAATTAGAAATTATTATGAACTAGCTAAAATCTTTTGTGTAGGATCAAGTCTATATGATAAAGATCATCATGTTCTGGAGTGATAAAAGCTTAATTTCACGGGCCATCCACACTGGTTTTCTTGAGATAGATAACATTTCTACCACACACATCTCCCCATCTTCTTTTTTGGTTAAGATGTCCTTTTACTTCTTCTTAAAGTGAAGTAAAACTTTGGAGTTGCTGAAGAAGTAGCACTCTTTATGGTCATTTCCACTCCCCCCAAAAGGTCTTCCAATATTTCAAGCAGCAGGAAACTTTGGAGAGGGAAAAAAAAAAAAAGTTTTTGAGGTTCTTTTCCTTTGAAATATGGACTGGATACAGACAGGAGAAGGTCAGGGCTGCGGCGGCTGAGACAGCAGGGGAGGAGAAAATGTCAGGGCTGCTTTTTATTGTTTTTATGATACTACTTAGACCCAATAAAATGTGTCAATTTCAGATATAAACAACTTGAGATGGATCCAGAAAAAATGTGGTGACATTATTGAAATGTGGGCTGTCCTGCTGAGCCACGTTTCTCACTGTAGCTCCACTCCGTGATGGGTGCACAGACCCTCCCTCCAGGTTGGGGGAATCGTCCTCCAAGTGTGCATTGTGCTTGATGCACGGATATAACTCTTATGTATTTATTTGTAGTGGGAGAATGTTTTCAGCTGTGAAATCCCTGTGAAATTGCGATTTCACTGTACGTTGAACTTCAGGCCCTCGGAATAACCAGGGTCCTGTTCCCGTGGTGCAATGTGCTCTGCCAGCAGCTGGATCTTCAGCGTGCTCAGGGCACCAATCCTGCCAGATACTGGGCAATTCTCTATGTCTGAAAAAAGAGAGCAATCCTCATTGCACCTTCCTCTCTGCTCACCGAGTTTAGAGGGATGCTTCAAAGCAAGAAAGGAAAACTCTCTTTGCCTACCTGCTGATGTCTAATTCACATAAGAGCAAAGTCTGCTGACAGGGAAATGGGTGCCAAAATCAGACCCATGTGTATGATTTTAGTATGACTTTTATTAACCTTTGTCATCTCTGGCAAAATGGTTTCAAGCTGCTTGTGGGTTTTGCTCTGCAGTGGTCACTGCAGCGTTGCCCTGGCGAGATGAGAAGATCCTACTGAGACAAGAGGAAGATGAAAACTCTTTCTTTTGCCAGTTTTTCCACAGCCTGCCCACAGCTGTACATTTGCTTAGCCACCCTTTTCAAGGCAAATGTTGGCTCAGGCCATTGCAGCCACATTACAAAGGGAAAGTGCTTCCTGATAGAGATGTAACTGTCTCTAATTAAAGTGCCTGGTAGGGGATCCCAAATCCACCCGACCTTGCCACAACCTCATCCCTGCAAGTGGAGACCTCTGAGTCTCAGAACTTCTCTCCCCCTTGTCTGTTTTTTAATATTTTTTTTTTCCCAAGGCCCTTAGATTGACGAAACCTCAATTATCTTAAACTCAAAGCTAGGCAAACTGAGACAGCTGTCTGAGGACACGACTGCTCTTGCCCATTTAGATCAGACACTTTCTCTCTAATCTTTTCAAATTTTTCTAACATGCTCTTTATTTTTTAATGTCCAAATTTTTTTTTTTTTTTTTTTTTTTCGTGCTCTTTATTTTTTAATGTCCAACTTTTTTTTTTTTTTTTTTCCCCTGGAGCTGCAATCTTCTACACCACTGACAACAAAAATCCTTTTACTCTCTCTGGTCCATGCTGTTTTCCCAGCCCAGGGACATCTGCAAAAATAAGCAGCCCCACTGAAGACCGATCTCTGCATAAATACAGTGGTTATGGAAAGGTGTTCATTCTTTTTTCCACAACCTGTCATGTTGACTTTATAATGAATCAGTTACTCAGCTCTGGAAAGCAGATGGAAACCTCTTCTGACAGCCCCTGTCAAAGGAATAGGCAAAAAGAAGGAGAAAAGAATTGCTGGATATGAACTCCTAGTACTTACATGGACAGTGGCAGGAACTGAGGAAAGATGTAGGTTTTGAACAGGATTTAAAGGCTTGATCAATTGTAACAATGATGGAAATGCTGCCATCAAATAATAATAAAAAGATATATAACTGGTTTTACACCATCAATTATTTTCTTCCCTAGCGAAAGCAATGGCAAGGTGGCGTTTTGGAAACAGAATCAAGAAGCAGGTAATCAGTCTATTTACATACTCCAAGCCAAAGGGAATATAAAAAACCTGAGGAAACGGCAGAAATGAGCATTAGTGAAACTGATCTAATCTCTGGTGTTATTAGTTGCACAAGCCAGGCTGTTTGATAGATATACATATATATTGCTTCTCTCCGCTTTCAGCCACGGCCTCGTATAACATCTGTCATCGCGCTCGTCCCCAGTGACAGAGACAGCCCGACTGAGCACGCCCTGCAGAGTCAGCTCCTAAGCATCATCTTCCCCAAGCTGGATCAGTATCATTTTCTCCCTGAACAGGGCACGATGCTAATGGTGAGTTGTGCTGGCAGGATGGGCCAGCCCCGGCCCAAACTGACTGTGTTGGCATTTTGCAGGAGCAGGACATGTTTCCTCTACCTTATTAAAAAAGACCAGGCACAAGCAGAGGTTCTAGAGGCTGAACCCAAGAATTTTAGCTTGGTTTCCAAGGGAATTGAGATGTCTGTGATATAGTGTCCAAGCATCTATCAAACCCAACGTAACAATCTCTGAACCTCTTGGCTTACATCACACAAAACTTGGCAGATGGGTCAAGCTCTCAAAAAATTAAAATTTCTGTGGGTTTCATAAAAACAGATGGATGGAGGAGAGGAGGAGCCCTAGCAATAACCCCAGGCTGCACTGTTAGCTCAGCCTTTATTAGATATCTGAAATTTTAAAGAGGTATTGAGTCCTGAGACATAAATCCTTCGATTGCCCAGCTTCATTGGTTCTGATGCTCAAGGAGCTGCTTCTTTAATCTGGCATTGTTTCTAAAATTTAAAACCCTTAGGAGAGTTTCCAGGCAGTTTCATTCATGCTAAACACACTTTCTTTTCCCCCCAGATGACATAGTTAGAGTTGAAATCCCCTGAAAATAAAAACTAAAATGATGATGACATCTGATGTGATAAATCCTAATGTTAAGTGGCAGAGGCAGCCGCAGCCTTCCTGATGACAATCAACAACCCCAAACAGAGATGACGACCAGCATTAAGCAGTACAACAGCCAGATGATTGTCTTTTGTAATTTTGTTGAGGACCACAAACACCAGGGGGAATCCAAAGAGGGGTGGGTGTGTGCACGTCTCCTCCTGCACTCAGGCAAAGCTGCTGCTTTGTTGTGATGGGGTCCAGGACCTCTCTTCAATTATCGTAAGGTCAAGGTCAAAGATCAGCACACACCCAGATGCCATCAGGCTGGCGTGATGAAGGCAATCCAGCATCTATAGCCAGCGTCCTGCCAAGTTTTATATAGCTAGCATCATCCCTCTCTGCCTTTGACTTTCCAAGTGAATAATCAATAACTGTTTATAGCTGAAGACAGCCTTGAAATTCACGTCTAGACCCAGAGGATGACACTTTACCCTTTTCCCGCCACGCCTGTTAGTTACACATGCAAAATCAATTGTCAGCATGAGATGACGGGATTTATTGTTATAGAAGTGTGAGGGGAAGAAGGTTCAACTGCAGTTGACAGAAGACCACATAGGAGGATTTTATCAACTGAAAAACAGGATCGTGGACAGAGGAAACCTATGCCTAAGTCTGGCTCCCACAGAGGTGCCTTCTGAGCCTAAAATAACTTTTTTTTTTTTTTGTCCTGTCCTTACTTGGCTAGACTACAGAAGTGACCTGTGGGTTGATGTGCTTCTGTAGGTGGCACAGTCCTTTTTGTGTAGCACTAAGTCTTGTGTTTGGCAGTAAGGTGAGGAGAGAGCCATACAGAGCTCTAGGAAATACTTTGGTACATGCTTACTGGTCTCTTCCATGTATTATTTCCCTGTGGATTGCAAGAGCATCCTGGAGAGCCCTCCATGAAGGATCAATGGAGGGAATCCTGAGAAGGCACTGAAGGAGTGGAATTACCTTCTATCAACACTAGTGATTGCTAGAATGGGTGAGCTCAAGATTTATCCCATGTTTCCACCAGCCAAATCAAGTTAACTAGCTCCAGCACGCCAAAGATAAAGGATTTTTTTGGCACAAACAGTAACTAGAGACCATGGTCAGGTGGCACAAGTTGACTTGCATGTTGTAGGAGAAGTGAGGTTGGCTTGGGGTGCTTGTCCACCCAAACAGGGTGTGGGGATGCTCATTGCTGTGGGTGGCAGTTGACCCAATAGCTGGCAGGGATGGCTGGGGTTACTGTGCTTGTCTCAGTGAAGGTGGTTGAGACATCAATAGCTGCTCTGGACAGGATGGAAATAGTGTGGGCAATAGGTCCTGATGGAACATGGTGAAACTCTGCCTGCTCTGACATGCAACTTCTTACACATCAAACAATGAGACTGCGAAGGAAAACTGTGCTTGGAATAAATATACAACTGATCCTAGGAGGGCTTCAAAGGAGCCTGAGAGCTGGGTGCCTGGATCCTATAAATAAATCAGACTTGAACACCTAGCTGCCCCTAAGATGCCTTTTGAAAGTAGGAGCCAAAAGCCAACACCCCCTTGAAGAAAGTCAGAGGAGGATTAGAGGGGGCAGCTGAAGGAAGAGAGCTGTGGGAAGGACTCTTTTACTTCTTTGTAAGGAAAAAGCATCTGCCAGCACTTTAATCCAGGCTGATCAGTTCTCCTGGGCTGAGAAGGAGCTGTTTCTGGTGTGCAAAGCTGGTGTGTACAGACAAAAGTGCTTTCAAATATTTTTTAAAGAGCCCTGAAGAGAAATGTGATTTTTCCGTGAAACTCCTGAGAGTTTTTAAGCATGGATTTGTTTGGGTAAATTGTGAGTGAGTGCCCTCCTGTGAGCACATGGGAACGGCTGTTTAATTGGCCTACACCTGGTGTTGATTATGATGCTGCTTTTTTTTTTTTTCCTAATTCCCTTCACTGTATCTCATTTTGATCAGCTTCACTGCCGTACCCCACAGCTCGGGTTTGGCACACCCAGTGTAAAGCATAAAGACTGCTGGAAAAATTATGAAAAAGTCTCCCCTACCTTGATGTAATTCAGCATTAAAAAGCAAAGGCACAAGTTTTCCAGCCTGGTTGGGAAGTTCTTGATTTGACTGTGAAAGGGACAGAGGAGCTTGTTGTATCTCAGGCTGTATTTTCTAACCAGGACTTCCCCTCTGCTCACTCTTAGGTGCACAGCAATATTTAAGGGAAAACAAGCCATGTCCCTCATTGCTGGCCATAACTGGTCACTGTGGCAGGCAAATGACTGGCACAGGGCACTGTACATAGGCTTAAAGGCTTGCTGCATTACAGCCCCGTCTTGCCTACCAATTAATTGCCCCCCAGATGACTAATTGGGCCTTGATGTGCCTCAATCACACTGGGTAACTCCCAAGCCATGGTCTGGACCAGTTGTATTGGTGTAAATGCAGAGGGTGCTTTTTTTTCAATATATATTTATTTCAGTCAGATCTCTGGGTGCCCACCTGAGAATCAAAACTCACCTCATGTCTGAAAGGGGAAGCTCCAGTTCTGGAATCGCATTTATTGGGCTCCCAACTGTCTCTGTGTCTGCAGAGGCAGAAAAAATAGACTTACACTTGACATTGCCTGGGTGTGAACTGAAAAGAGGGAAAGAAGTGCTAGCAGCTTCTTCAAATATTGTCATTTCATTTTTTCCAGGGCTGTAGAGCTAAAATAATCTGGCTTTGAATTTGAATAGAAACTGAAAAGCAGGAGAATTTGGGAAGGGGTGGTACTCATGCAAGGCATTAGCTGTTAAATTATAGCCTTCCTATGAAAAGCAGTTGTGTGTCTGTGCAAGTGTGTGAAGAGAGGTTAGAGTGGGGAGGGGGTGTGGGCAGGAAAATACATTTGATTTAATACACAGATTTTGCTCTGTCCTTCGGAGACCACTTTTGGTGCAAAGAAAGTAAGAAATTTTCAAGGGCTGGATTCTGCATAATATTTCAGGATTAAGCAAACAAACAAACAAAAGCCCCCAACCCAACACCAGTGCTTGGAGTAAGTACCCTTCTCATGGGCTGCTTTGTTATTTTTAAACCTGAAGCCTTTCTGTTCACACAGACACAATATTTATTAAAAACTGAAACATCTGGAAGTGTGTGTGTGTTTGTGCTTATACAGAGACCCTCCACACTGAGCCTCTGTCTCCTCTGTGCTCGTTAACTGGCTGCAGATTCTAAATTAGCGCTGTGATTGGAGCTGAGATGCTGAGATGTGGGGAAGAACCCACCTGGTGAGCAAGACTTACTATTTATTTTTCTTAAAGCCCTCAAAGTTTACTCAGCTGGTGAAACAACAAACCTAATTTCTTCAGCTGAAATGTTAAAAGGAGGGAAAGAGGAAAAAAAAAAAGTGAGTGGTAGAAAGCAGGGAAGGAAAGAAGAGGGAAGAAAAGAAAGGAGAAAATGGAAGGATTGCCTCAGCCTGTTTGCTATGTGTTAGGTAGATAGCACATGGAAAGGACGGTGCCTTCTATTAGTGAAACTCAGCCCTGTGCCCCAAGGATGTCTCTTTAGCATCACACAGTGGGTCAGTGACAGTGACAGAGCAACAGTGGGTCGCTCATTGCAAGACACCTCGTGGTGCTCACAGTCCCCTCTTTGTGTCCATGGTGGATTTGGGGGCCTGAATTCCAAACCCGCAGCTGGGAAGAAACCTCTCTAAGTTAAATTTGCCATGATATGATATAGAAATATTGTGAACACAGCAATTTGGTGGACCTGTCACCTGCCAGTTCATCAGACAAAGCCACCAGTCAAACTGCTGACAGAGCAGACAGCAGCTATGAGAACCTCTCTTGTGTCCCTTCTCACTCTCCTGACCCTCCTCACCCAGTGCAGATGGAAACTCCGATGCTTCTTACTCCAAGCATTAACTTTTTATTTGTTGTGAGTGTTTTCTTTTGACTTATTCATTTTGTTTAGGACTGAGAATAAGTTTTGTTCCAGTCTAGTAATAGCCTACAGCCATGAGCCGGGGAGTTGAGATTTCAGAGAGATAAAAAAAAAAAAAAAACCAAAGCAGATGAAAATATGTGAAAAATTGCAATGACAAGGTTTCTGCTGGTAGCTTGTGATACAGAGAAATGAAGTCCCAGGCCAACGTGCTTTGGCAGCTGAGAAAATGCTAGTGCTGGCATTGTCTATCTGGCAGACAGGCAGGCAGAGAGGGTGAGTTGGTGGGGGAATCGGGTATAGAGAACTCTTGCAGGAGGCCGTACAACGCAAGCAAATCTAAATTTGCAAGCAAACACTCAAGCCAGTCTCCAGTGTAGCATAGCTGTGGGTCTTACGCACAGTCTTCTCTTCCTCTTTAACCTGGCGAGCCCTACAAATGCAAATAGGGAAGGTTGTTTTCATCTACTCTGGAAAATACCCGGGTCCCAAGGCGCTTGACTTCGTCAGCTCCATGGCAGTGAAGAGTGTAGAAAATGTTGATGTACCTGTTCCTGTGAATTTGCAGGACCCGTGAGCTCCTCACAGCCCTCCTCTGCAGGGCTGGGTCCCCATGGTGTGCTCTGGGGTGGGCTGTGCTGGGCTGTGGCTGCTCACAGGAGCAGCTGTGTGTTTTGAAAACTTGTCTTCGCACATCTTAGAGAAGTGCAATGCTCCGCCAGGCTCCAGCAAACTGAAGGTCAGAAAAGTTCCCTGCGGACAAGACTGATAAAATCCTGCTCTTGCAGACAGGCAGTACCAGGGAAGATTGGGCTGGGGGATTAAAACCTCATTTCTGTTCCATCTCTTTTGGCAATCCCATTTCCCAGCTCACAAATCGCCTTTGTTCCCTGCTTGTCCCTGGCATGTGGCGTTATCCATACACAGATACCAGCGGCACATTGGCAGCCTCTGTCCTTCCCCCACGTTTAGCCCTACCATCCTGGAGAAGGATTTATCCCCACTTTTAGATGTATAGAAGAAACAGCTGGATCACAGCTCATTTTAGGTGCACATAAACCTAGGGCTGGTGAAAGACAGGCAATCAGTGCAATATTGCATTCAGATATTTACCTCCATCACCACGGCAGAGCAGTTTCCCCCCTTGCTCTGTGGCTTAGAGGTGGAAGTACCACCTGAGAGTAGGACTGAATTCTTTCACCCTCTCTGGAATTTGTGCTTTTCATGGAAGTGACCAGGCAGAAGCATAAAAACAAGGCTTGTTGATACAGATAAGAAATGCAACCAATTTTAAGCTGACCCACACAACCAGCTGTCTCCTGGCAGCTTGGCTTCTAAACGACCTAGGCTGGATCTGAACCTGCGGTCAAGCCAAAGGAGCCTCAGCCCATTATCAAACCACTGAGCTCACAGCTCTTGATATGCAATAAATCCTCAGTGACAATTAGCACCAGCCTCTCTGTATTTCTCCCCTCCACGAGATCTAACCACATATCTGTCTCCCCCCCAGCTGCTCGTGGTGTGTTTTGGGCACAGGGAAGCATTTGCAAAGAGCAGTGACGCTGCGTGGCTGTAATAAACACGCTGCCACATTGATGATTTATTGAAGTCCCACCAGCACCCAATTATGTAAATCCGATTATCTGTTGAGGAGGCTTTGCTGAAACAGCTTGTAGTTGTAACAATGTATTTTATTATTTTTTTTTAGGGAAATGGGAAATTTTAGTTTAAAGTGACTTTTGAGTCTTAAGCATTAGGCTCCCAGAGCTGACTAGGGCCGGCTCACTTGCATGTGGCTCTGGAAGGTGGGTTTGTATTTTTTAATGATAATACCTTTATCTCTTTCCCTTCACACACAGACTGCAGCTGGCAGGGGGCTGTTGGTTCATACCTTGATGGTGTGGCACATCCGAATGGATGCAGGTGGGAATAGCAGACCCACTGCTGACAACAGATCCCAGCAGTGGTTCTGGGGTGGTTCTTGGGCACGGATAACTTGCCCTGCTGCCAACTTGTAACAATCCTGTTACAAGGATTTTGCAATATTAACAGAGGGTAAACTTAGTTATTGCCACAGGTAAACTTTTGGGGACCTTAAGTCATGCTCTGGCTCTTAGTGGGGGCTAGATGTGCTGAGCTGTTTGATATGAAGCAAAGTCAAAGAGCACAGAGATAGGTTTAATTAGAAAATAAGAACAGTAACAACAAATCTATGGAAAAATTTAAGCCCTGCTGCTTAAAAATTCCTAGCTTCAGCAGATGCCACATGGCTGTGCAGGCGTGGAGCTGAAGAATGGGTTTCTTTCTCAGCCCCCTGGGGGAACAAGGCACCCACATGTCTCTGAAACCAAGTGAGATCTTCACCTCATACCTAACAAAATGGAAGATGAAAATGTGAGCACACCTCCTCATCCTTCACCTGCACGGCTGCTAAGCAGACCCAGGCCAAGCTCCTGTATTTGCTTCTTTGTCTTCATATCTCAAGTAAGACATTTGGTCCAGACTTTGTGCCAGAGGCAGGATTTGACTGAAGGAGGTGGCACTTGTACTCGGGAGAAGAAGGAGTGCTGCAGGGGTGTGAAGAGGCGGAAAGCTGTGCCTGCACCCACTTCTGACCTCTAAATGAGCAGCACCTTGTGCAAGTAACGGCTGGAGCTTTGAGGCAGAGGTGCTTTCCTGGAGGTGGTACCTCCTGAGCACTTCGTGACATATGTCAGCAATCCACAAGGATAAAGGGATGGTCCCCAAGCCCTGCTGGAGGCTGGGCTTGCCTGCTCCAGGCAGTGAGGCAGGGGAGCGGATGGGAGGGAGCCAGGAGGCTGTCCAGGCCATGGGTACAGACACCTAAGAGGCTCTTTTTTTTGTGAAGGACAGACACAGCCTACACCAGATCAACTGGATGCTTGGGTTTCAGGAGTTTACGCTCTCAGGAGGCTGCCTTGCTGCGATGCAGTCGGGTGTGCACGTGAGATAAGGCTTGCAGCCAATTTTACATACGAAGTATTTTATTTCATTTGACTTTTCGAAAAGCAGAGGGAAGGTGTTAGACATCCTCGCTGCTCCTGCTAGCTGTTTCTTCAGAAATCTGTCAGCCGTTCTGACAGCAGGGGACAAGCCAACTTTCGGAGCCCACCGACACGTTTTAGAGACCCTGGTGCTCCCAGTGAAAGGTCCGTTGGTCAGGTTGGCTCAGCTGAGGCAGATTGGTCTCGCTGCCACTCAGGGCTGCACGGAGCCATAATCAGGGTTGTTACGCTAATTGGGGGGGAACATGGCATGCAGCCCTTTTCCCTCCCTCCCCATCACCCCTTCGGCGTGGATTTACATCCCCTGTGAGCGGGGGAAAAGAGAAAGGATTTATTGTTTGTGAGCACTAAAAGCAGATGTTTCAGCCAAAAAAAGGGGAAAAAGACAGGATCAATTAACATGTAGCAAAGGGACAAAGATAACAGCAGATGGAGGAAATCTTAAGTAACTCAGCTTGTTCCAGAATGGCTGAGAACCTACCCCCGCCTGCTCCACGCACCGCGGGGATGTACTCCCCATTCCTGTGTAATTAGAGGCTCTGCTAATGTCTATTCCTTCCTCCACTCTCTCCGGAGCTCGGCAGGAGCGGAGGGAGGAGCGGCTCGTTTCAAAGTGCTGGGGGACCGAGAGAGAGAGAGAGAGAGAGAGAGAGATGCAATTTCAAAGTGCTGGGGGACTGAGAGAGAGGGAGAGAGAGATGCATTTGCTGCCAGCAGCCCCATCTCATCAATTTAATCAAGAATACACCAGCACTTTGTCTCCCATTGTGGTCCCCGCACAGCCGGCGATGGGAAAGGGATGAGGGCAAACCCTGGGAGACCCACCACCCGTCCCAGAGGAGAGGACACCATGTCCTGCTCCTGCCCCCATCAAAAAAGGATTTTCTGTTGCTGTTGCTGACAGCAGGAGCTGGACTTGGCTTCCTCAGCTCCCCTCCGCTCCTCAACCTGTGATAAATCTTTCAGTCTGTCCAATCCCCCTCCCCTGTTTGTGCCTGCTCCGGGGTGAGACCTGCTGCTGTTTCCCAGCTGTGCTCAACCCTTTCAGGGCCATTTGAACTCGTCTTTGGGCCTTGAGTTGATCAAGGTTTTTCAGGGTCTTTAAAAAGAAAACAACAAACCCAACTTTTTTATTAAAAAAAAAATTGTATTTTTCATTAAAAGCAAGTGTTCTATTAAAATATTCAGTCTCTTCCCAGATCCTTGAATTGTAAACATTTTCCAAATGTATACTGACATATGTTTTTATTAAAAAAAAATAAATTGTATTTTTCATTAAAAGCAAGTGTTCTATTAAAATATTCAGTCTCTTCCCAGACCCTTGAATTGTAAACATTTTCCAAATGTATACTGACATATTGTGTTTACTAGCACCTGTGTTTGCAGTAAATGTTTTCATTAAAATATTTCACCATAAGTTTCTGAGGAAAAAAAAAAAAAGAAAAGAAAAGAAATTAAAAAATGAGTCTATTTTCAACCTTTCAGGATGAAAACAGTTTTGAATTGTTGTGTGAAATTAATTTCAGGATTTTTAATCAGCTTTAACCAGGTGGAGGAGGGAAGAGATACCAGAAAATGGCAACAATACAATTGTCAGCCTGGCTCAGAGCATGGCTGTGGCTATCAGCCTGGGACTATGGCTAACACCAGGTGCTTCTAAAGGAGATACAAGCATTGCCCACCAAACAGATGTAGGATAATCCGTCTCCCTCTCCCTCCTGCTCATTCTCCAACACACACTGTTTTCTAAGAGAATTGTGTGAAGTCTCCTCCAAGGGCTTGTAGCATTAACTGCTCTGATTCTGGGTGTTCTCCTTTTCCAAGCAAATGGCCAGTCCCCAGTCAATCTTGTTAAATTCTTAATCTCAGAGGTTTCCTCTGGCAGCGAAACAAACTGTGAAGAAACAGTTCCTTTCATTAGTTTTGAATTTGCTGCTTCTTAATATCCCATCAACTGTCTCCTTGTTCTCCTGCCATAAGACACGGAGAGCAGAGTTCCCAGCCCACCATCTCCAGCCTGTTCCTCATTTCATAGAATTTTCCCATATTCCTTTAGCATTTGTCCCTCTACTGAACTGAGTATTTTCTCCACATGGGAATTCCCTCAGATCTCTTTAATGAACTCTAATTTTGCAGTGTCCTTTCTCAGCTGGGGACTTTCTCAGCAGTGCTGCTCACAGCACTCCAGGGGCTGCACGTTCAACTCATGGATGCAGAAGGGTTTATACACGAATGTCTACTGAAATTCTTCTGCATCCAGCTTCCAGGGCTTTGGTTTTTTGGGTTGTTTGTTTATAATGGTTTTGAATAAAGAACTGGGGCCTTACATTGAATATTGCATCATTGCTTGCAGGAGTCCAAGGCAAAGCCAGAGCAGTGGGCAGGAGTCTGGCAGCTCTTCTCCTACTGCCTTTGCCCCGTGGCCCCATCTCTGATCCCTCTGATCCACATGTGTGTACCAGAGCCTCCCTGCAACAGAGCTGCTCTTTGCAGCTGGAAGAGAAGAAAGGGCTTTCCTGCCCGATATTTTCTGGTATGGATTTTCAGGAATTGTGTGACTGTAGGCAATGATGCAGTTCGACATTCACCCTTGGCAGGTTAAAACCCAAGAAGAGGTGTTCTGGTCCTGTGTGAGACAGACCAGATAAACACCATGAAGTGTCCATAAGGCTTTTGAGTGACAGATGAACGTCTTGGTCCAGTTTCTGCTGACAGAAATATGAAATGAAATAGCCTCACAGCACAGCTTTCTCTAGGAAGAAGGTTTCATCTCTGCTGTTCACCTTACCAGCACCCTCTGGGCTGCTGAAGGTTAGAAGTGAAGAAGTGGAAGATATGAGGAAGATCAAAGTATGTGGAACAAATTAATGACAGTTTTGGATAAGAAAGAGCTTTAAGAATGCAGTATTTTGAGGTGTGTGTGGAGAGAGTTGTAACGGGGATAAAGCAGACCCTTTAATAAACTAGAAAAGGAATTTGGGGGGGTGTGTGTGGAGAGAGTTGTAACGGGTTTAAAGCAGACCCTTTAATAAACTAGAAAAGGAATAAAATCAATGATGGCTTAGTTACAAATAACACAGCCAAGCTACTGAACTCCTCTTTTTAAAGTAGCCCTTCACAGAAAAGCACAAAAAACTGGGACAAACAATTAGAAAGCAATGAAGACCTTGTCAATAGGGCTGTTGATAAGGAACAGATAAAACAGATACTTAAATTGAATACAGCAGAATTCCTTTTTACTGATTGCTCCTACTAGTGATCATCCAGCTCTCTGGTTCAAACCTCCCTTTCAGAAGCCAGTTCCCATTTGTGTTGATATGTTTGCTTCTTGCTTAGACTGCTCAGCAGGCCTCTTGGTCATGATGATTAGGCTGAAAAGTTATGTCTCTGATTTTCTTTGATGTTCTCATAGGTGGAAAAAACCTTGTGCTCTTGAGGGTCCATAAATCTCTGCACCAGTTTAATGAAGTGTGGGCTCAAGCCATTTATAATTTCACTTATCTATTTTGGCATTAAAATGCCCAGCAGAACTCACCTTATTCTCCCAAGATGCAGATTCTGGTTTTACACATATGCCTGATTTAGAAAGTTTACATCTTCACGGGTCTCATGTGGTAAGAATTCAGTCTTAATACTCATCACCCACTGAAGTCAATGGGAGGGTTTCCACTGAAGATAATGGCAGGTAGTTTAGCCTCTGCAGAATCAGCTTTTAAAATAAATATTTATAACAGAGTTCACCCTTTGTGGGCACAACAGAGCATCTAGGTGAGAAATAGTCTTGTGCCTCAAAGGAGATGCGGTTTATTGGTGTTGCTAAAAAGCGAAAAACCGCTAGGATGTTATCAGGGAAATTGGGAAACTTTTTTGGCTGGATGGTTTGTGACGGTTTCACATCTGATTTTAAACTGCAAGATCAAAATTAGGTCCCACAGGTGGTACTACTCTTAATAGGAGGAAACAAGAGAGACTGGTAATTACTTTTGAGTCTGCCCAATTTTGGTTCCTACAGATGAGCAGGGAACCTACTTGAGTCTTAGCTCTTCCCTAGCCTCAGACATGATTGTAGGCAAATGATGTCCCATCAGATATTTAGGTGTGTTGAGCATCACTTGATTACTCGGTAGGGGGGTCCAAATCAATGTGAGGTCAGGGGTAAGATCCTTCTGAAAGTGCACATGGGACAAGACAGTGTTTATTTAGGTTTCTGTGAGACATGTGAGATGCACCTCGCAAGTAATTCTCCAAAGAGTGATGGGTATTGACAGAGATGGAAAATTGCCAGCTGGACAACAGGGGTAAGAAATCAGTGGCACAGTAAGCACGGTTGAGAACACTGTCCAGCAGAATGCCAAAAAGGATCAATAATAGCACCATTTTGACTTCACATCAATCTTAATGACTAGGGGGAAGGCATAAATAAGGTGTTAATTCTGCTTGTAGATTGTACTCCAGGGGAGTGATAGCAAACACTGTAGACGATGAAATAACCCAGATTTACTGAGGTGGTCAGAAGGATGGGTTAATGAAAAGCTGACAGTCTCCATGTTCATCCACAGCCTGTTTTTCTTTCACTTCTACTGGTGTGAATCACTAGAGAAGTGAGTTCAGTTGTGCTCTGTAAAACTAACAGGCTTACTACAGACCTCCTGCATAAACCTATTAAATTCAACATGATCATTAAGTTACTTATCATTAATTTCTGGACTGGGTTTAAATGAATGAAGAATGAAGACAATGCACTATATATAGGAATAAATAATCTAACACAGAAGAAGACCAGATTCAAGCTTCTGCCTGTTCTATTCCTTCTACAGAATTGTACTCGAAGGTGAGCACAGGCAGTGAGCTGTGGGCTGGTTTCAAACAATGAATCATAAGCAAGGATGCAAAAGCCATAAAACCATAAAATAAGAGCACCCACTCCCTCCCTCTTCCCTTACAGTGGATGCACACCATACCGGAATCTGATTTCCACCTATAAAAATATTTCTCAAAATTGGTATTAAATATTTCATGGTTTTTTAAAAGCAAGAAAATTCGACAAAAAATAGTGCCTATGATTTGTTAGCAATATTTATCTACTTCGTTCCTAGACAGCATATCTGAGAGATATTTCACAGTCTTCTTTATAATGGTGATGCTAGAGATATAAACTGCGTTAATAGAAAAAAATGCATAATAGCAATACAAAAAGGGCTGATTATTAATAAAACACTGTCAGATTAACTAACAGTAAAGTAAAGCCTATCTAGTAAGTGCTTGAGAGATAATTCTTCATTCCAAAGTGGTATTTTAGAGTTATACACTAATAAAAAATTGCTTTAAACTTTCTACAGAATTAAAACTGAATAGTTTTTTTTTTAAATTGCTGGTAAAAATTCAACTTAAAAGTAAGTACTAAATAATAGACATCAGTGCTGAAATCACATTATGGGCAGATCACATTTCAAAGAAAATCCTGTGCAACCTGCTCTAGGTGGACCTGCTTTGGTAGGGGGGTTGGACTAGGTGATCTCCAGAGGTTCCTTCCAGCCCCATACCATTCTGTGATTCTGTGAAAAGGTGCTTTTTATATTTTCAAGTGGCAAATGGCATCTGAGATCGCAGTGTCTTCCTTGTTGGCTAAACAGCTCTTCCGTGCCAGTTTGGGTCTGGTCTATGGCCAAACGAAGGCAATGGCATTCCCCCTCCCCGCCCTTCCACTTTCTCAGAGCTATGAATTGACTTCAAGGCACAGCAAAATACGTTGTAGGTGCATTTAAATGACCATGAAGTCTACAGCAACAACTGTCTTGGGAGGATACAAGTCCAAGGAGCTGATTTGGTTACAAGTGGGCTCCTGGCCCAGATGTCCTCCTTTTTTCACAAGAAACAATGATGCCAGACACTGTAGCGTGATATAGAAAGGGTGTCAGAGAGAAGAAATCCTGAAGGGGCTGTTAAAAGCAATGGCTTATAAAATGGGGAGGGAGAAATTTGAGCCCCCACAGTTCAGAATGTGGATGCCCCAATTCGGACACTTTACTCCCATATTAATATTATGAAGCATCCATGTGAAGAAATACTGAATATGCCTGTGAATTCAGTGGTGTATCTACACGGGTAACTACAGCTGTGCTACACTGGAAAATTGCAGCTTATACTTACATTGTCCCTCAGTGAAATAACAAAGAGACAACCCACGCAGGAATCTGGGCAGTGAAAAATGCAAAGCACGTTCTTGCTCTGGTCTGCAACAAGAAGTTACAATAATACAAATAATAATAGTAAACAGTAAAGAGAATAATTTGAGAGCCAAAGAGTAGGGACATTTGAAATAACTATAATAAATCATTCTGGGCTATAACTGAATGAAGAAAACATGAAGATGATTATTGGCAAACACCTTACATGGGAGTACTTTTCCTGTATGAAAAAGCTGATGGAAGGAAATGTAGATATGGTAGTTGATACCAGTGAAAGTAGACAATGTAAAACTGGAGTCAATTGGCCTGCCATGGCAAGAGGATGACCAGAGGAGTAGTGATCTAGGATAAAAGAGGAGGAAACTTGCCTTTTTCAAATTCCCACCCATGACTATTTTGTAAGACTGCTGCAAAATTTGAAACAATTTACCTGGTACCACCAGTAAAGCTGCTGGATAAATTACGCGCAAAAGCTGTCAGTGCTCCTGACTGGTTTCTGCTTCTCAGAGTTTGCAGAGTAAAAATTCCCCCCAAATCAAGAAACTCTCCATTAAACCTCCATTAGAACCAACCAACAAAACCCTACAGGATTATAGGTTCTGCATCTGATTGATCTTCTGAATTTGCAGAAGTATATAATTTTTAAAGGCATTTATTTAGTTGTCTTGTGCTTGGGGACATTCCTGTTTGACAAAGAACCTCAGAATGCCCATTTTAGCTCTAAGTTCTTATTATTACAGATGGACATGATACATTTGGTTCTTTTCTCTCCCTCTCCAAACATGGTCTTGTTCCAGTACAAGCACCCAGCATGAGGACACATATTGTCACTAGACACTGCGGTGAGGGACATATCCTGTCCTTTGCCCTGAGGAAGTAGAATGGAGGCATTCTCCACACTGGAAATGAGAAAATTTAAAAAATCCTGTCAACCCTTACCACAGTTGTTCTCCTTGGCAGTTCTAGACAAAATTCTTGAATAGATGAGAAAATTTAAAAAACCCTGTCAGCCCTTACCACAGTTGTTCCCCTTGGCAGTTCTAGACAAAATTCTTGAATACAACTTGTTCCAGACACTTGTGTTTTGCTGCCTCAAGGTACTCACTACTTCTCAGGCACAGTCCCAGAAAATTCAATAAGAAAAGGCGGAAGAGATAGAGTTAGAAGAAAAATAAAACATCTGTGTAGATAGAAGGATGATGGGAGTAGAGAGAGGAATCTGTTTTGCCTAGTATTCCGTATTTCTTGTTGCTGGAGTTCCAGCAAGCAGGTATTAATAATAAATAAAAAGAATTGTGAAGGTTATCAACACTGACCCTTTCCCTCTTTCAAGTAGATCTCAAGTTCTTTTTATTGATTATACTCAAACTTCATCACATACAGACCAGTTCTGTACTGCCTTTCAAGGAAGACTGTACTTTGAGCAACCCAGGCCAGAAACTGCTCATTTCCCTCTACTCTCCTTTCTAAGAAATAAAAAGCTTTTGGAGTTCTGGGGAAAGTGGCACCAAAAATGCATGGTTTTGTCTTTTCAATTTGCTGTTTGACCACTGGGCTTTTGATATCATTCTAACATGACAGACATCATGTTGAACAGCATTTTATGATGTTGCTCCTGCAACAAACATGAGTCCATCATCTTTGTGCCTGGCCATGAGGCTTCACCTACAGAACTAGTGGCTAGAAACCACATTATGTGCAAGTTGTTCTTTAAGAGAATGCAAATATCAATTATTGCATATTCTACTGTATTCTGGACCACACGCAGGCACTATCTCTGTCTTCTTTTGTATAATTTTAAATTAGCCAGAAACTCAAATGAAAAGATGTTGAAGGTCAAAGCCAACTCCTAAAGTGGTAGAACAATGCAATGAGCTGTTCTGGTTTGCTTCTCCTCTGGCTTTAATTTCACGGGGCAAGAGGATGGCATGGAGGTAATTGTCTACATCATTTGTAATATGAATGCAGTGTTATGAAAAGTGTCAGACTGAGAACTTCCAAGAAAGCCTTTGAGAGTGACCTGGACTCTTCCCCTCAAGAGGAAGGGAAAGGCAAGTTGATAGCTTTTTTTCAGTGCTGTGTGGTAAACCGAATCTCATTTCTCAAGTCATGAATTTTGAAAATGAACTTGCTATGTATCCAAAAGGAGAAAAAGATTCAGATTTGATTATTTTATAATCTTGACACATGGATACTTACAGATTGGAGGGGAAATGTGTGCATGGGAAAAGAAATAATGGATTACAGCACCACATGTCCAAAATATTTGTAATTGTTCCTCCTATTAAGTCTTTGATACTTGAAACAGCAGGTTCTCTCCCACAGCCACAACCTCTCCTATATTTATGTCACCTCACACATTGATACTGGGAGAAAGAAAACAACCTTAAATTTCTTCCAGCCAGGTTTCTGGTACCCTAAGGCTGGGTGGTGTGTCTCTATTGGAGGCATGAAGCAGTGCATCTGTCACACATTGTAATATTGGGGCTATTGTTGAGATGAAATACCGCGGCCTGCTCGAAATGCTTCACCAACAAGAACCTATTGCTTAGCTAACAGAGATCCTCTAGCATCAGAGGGAGAGATGCTGGTGCGACACAACACAGCCCTGAAATGTGCTAGGAGAAATCCAATATTACAGAATTTATATCTGCAAAGTTCATCTTGTATTCTTCTCCCTTAGATACCGTCCTATATTTCAGGCCTGTTGAATCGATGGAACCAAGGGGCAGTTTGTCGTAGCACCCTGTAGGATGATATTAAATTCTTGCTTTATTGCTAATATCAGCAACTTTTTTTAGACTGAGGCAAGAAAGAGAGAAAAAGAGAAAGGAAGAGTGTGGGAGAGAGAAGGAAGCCACAAGATGTATTGCTTATATAGCTGAAGTCTTAACTAGGGAAAAACGGCAAAGTCCAGTTCCATAAAGCTTAAAAACAGATGATGTCCCCATTCAGTATCTCTGTAGCAGTCCTTTAACAGCAACAGCTAGACTGGTAGCGAAAAGAAATGTTAATTATGTTGTGCCAGGGTAGTGTCCTGTGTGGCTCATGAAGGCCTTTTGAACAGGAGCTAAGTGAATTCTGGGTCCTGCTTTGCCACTCTCACACTGTCCCACCACTGAAACCTCTTGGCTGGGTCCCTCTTTGTTGCAAAACACAACATTCAGCCCCTTGACAGTTGTTATTACAACAGTTTGGGTCTCTATGGGTCTATGCTATGTGTATTTCTAGGCTTCATGCAAACCCCTTACAGCCGTGGTTCCCATAGCACGCTGGTAAGAAAAGGAGATATGGCCTCATTCTGCACATCTGGACAGTTTCACTGAAAATCAGGGAGGTAACCAGTGTGGTAAAGGATGCTCTTGGCTGCTGTGGGCAGAGGCACCGGGAGTTGTGTTGCTCACAACCCCTTTTAACCCACCGGCCTAAGCCCTGGTAAAGAGTTGGCCCAGTACCAGTGAGACTTGATCCCTAAGCACTTGGATATTTTCCATTTTCTCTCTGCCCAGGGCTTAGTGGGCATTCTGCAAACCCCTTACAGCCGTGGTTCCCATAGCACGCTGGTAAGAAAAGGAGATATGGCCTCATTCTGCACATCTGGACAGTTTCACTGAAAATCAGGGAGGTAACCAGTGTGGTAAAGGATGCTCTTGGCTGCTGTGGGCAGAGGCACCGGGAGTTGTGTTGCTCACAACCCCTTTTAACCCACCGGCCTAAGCCCTGGTAAAGAGTTGGCCCAGTACCAGTGAGACTTGATCCCTAAGCACTTGGATATTTTCCATTTTCTCTCTGCCCAGGGCTTAGCATTTCCCTGTTGTGAAACCGTTGTGAGAGTAAGAGCTAACTGTGAGGATGCCGGGTACTGCAGAAGCAAAACTCCTGTCAAAAGCTACAATTTCTCAGCAGCTCTGCCTCAGACCCAGGACCAGCCCACCACAACCAGCTCCCCTACAGTCCGTTTTGAAAACGACCCAGTATTGATTTATCCCGCAGAATTATAATCATAAACTGTAAGAATGAGTTGGCAATTAACGCCTGGAGTTAATTTATCGCTGGTGTAAGCAGGAGTGACTCCTAAATCACACGGAGTGTCTCCCATTTACATCCGTGATGAATTTGGCCCACCAAGCGAGCATGACTAACTTCTGGGCTCCCTGTGATCTCATTCATTCGCAGCGGCGAGATGGTTATTATGCAGTACGTATCCGATCTGCTTTCATGGCAGTTGCATGGCAATTAGAGTGATTTTGTGTAAAAGGCTTCCTCAGAGATGGCATCAAGGCACAGGCTGGATGAAATGGACACAAACTTTTCTAGAGATAGAACTAATATTAAGCATGATGATAAAACCCAAAGCTTCACTGGGCTTTTTTAATTGCTCTTGGAGCCCTAAGAAATATTTTTTTCCCTGGTTAGAACCACAATAATATTTCATTCCCACTGCTTACCCTAAAAAATGGATTTCCTTTCCCTTCTCAGTTGGTGATTTGTTTTGCATTAATGCCTTTCATAACTCATACGTTTCGCCATTAAAAATTAATGCTTGGTGCTGACATAAACAAATGAAATTTGTATTATTAATGTTTTACATAGGTAAGACTTTGTAATAACAGATTCATCATAACAGACTGTTTTAATTAAAAGACTTGCTCATTCCCTAAACTGATTTCAGACATAATTTTGGGCATTGGGAAGAAAGTCTTGTACAACCGCCTGGAGAGGAGTGATCAATAAGACCTCACAAGCCATTTTTATAAGTTTGCACCTGAGTTCAGACAAGGGTTCTGCTGTCTAGGTTATATTCAGTGAGAATAGCAAGTAGGAAAGGCAGCAGCGATGGAGTTTGCCTTGGTGCAGCTTCAGGCCTCTACACCCATGAAAGTTTCTGCCCGAGGTCCAGCTAGATATCGGGCATTGTTTTGCTGCATGGGAGTACAGTGAAGGTGAATAAAACACCTAAGTGGTGGGATTGCTGGAGGGGTTTGGCTTCAGGTCTTTGGACTCTGTTCCATTTGGCTGGAAAACCACGTGCCTCTCAGGACGAATCTCACAAGGAGAGTTTGCAGGATGACCTCCAGGGTGGCCTTTGGGAGCACAGACCTAACTCTGTAGTGATGAGGGTGAACTGGTTATCACTGCTCTGAAGATACAGTACAAAGCTTCTGGTACCATCCACAGCTCAAAGACATACTCTCCATTACGTCCCTAGAAAATTGGACATTAGGAACCAAAAGGAGAAGCAACAAGTTCAGTTATAACCTGCCCCAATTTAGTTTCCTGTAACAGAATAGTGCATACCTGAAGTTCATGTTAATTATAATGTCAAGCAAAGTTTTATTTGAAAATTTCTCATTAAAAATTTGCTTCTAGTTCTGAGGATAATAGTGTTGACTCTCCAAGAGAAGAAAACCTTGCTGCTTAGCTGCAAGGCTCCAGGTAATGTCTCCCTAATATGGCTGTATGATATATTCCTAGGCAAATGAAGCTCTGGTTGAGAATAACTCAGTGTAAACTCCATTACAAAGCAGCAGTAATTGTTCCACAAGACAGGGTTACAGTCCTGGAAAATTCATAAAAAGAAATTCAAACACGTTAAAGCATGGAGATGGACAGGTGAGAAAGAGAATGAAAATAGGAGCACACTTTAGAGCAGACCTGGGAGCAGTGGTACAAAGCGTGCTAATGACAGGGAACAGGGTGATGGGAAAACATCAAGGGGGGGAATTTCTAAAGCCCAATGCACTTGCCTTACTCTTCCCCTGTTGAAATCAATGGAAATGTGCAGTTCAGTTTTTCTATACCAGTGAGTTCAAGGGGAGCTGAATTAAGCCAGGGCGCTTTTAAGTCACCCACCCTCCATATCTGTATAGAACAATTGGAAGAGTGAAGAGCTAAGAATTGAAACCATTGTAAAAAAGCTGGCCCTAGAAAATGGTTCTGGGAAGCCAGGAGTGCTAAAAAGAAAAAGAGAAAGATGATAAGAAGAGACTATCTGTATTGGACATCAGGAGCTTATAAAAGGCTGCGGGATGTAAAATGGCATCACTCTGGAAAGGACACGAAAGTGGTGAAGTGAAGAGCAGGGCTATATGACATGCTCATTAATGGGCAAGATGACTTAGGCTGTTTGCTTACCTAGAAGCAGTTGATAAAATCCCCCTCTCCACCCACTGTGGCTCCCACCAAGACCAGTGCAACCCCATACAAACCAGTGGAGATGGATCCAGGCAAAAAATGGAAAAGGGGGGTTTGTGTATGTCTAACATGGGGTTGGAATATGGATGTGTACAGACCAGAGGTGTGTACCTGTCTCTGAGTCTGACTCTTACTGTCGGCATCAAGAAGTTTAAGTGTAGCCTAGCCCTTTGATATACGTGCACTGTAGAGATTTTTACGTTGCAAGGGGCTTTCCACTAAAGGAAGGTTAAATGTACTTTTTGCACCTTTTACAAGCCCGCGTTGCAGCTCTGCAGCTGCGTGTCTAGCATGAGATTGCAGCCATTTCTGCAGTCTTTGTGCTGCTGAACCTATTTAATTAGACGGAATTGAATTGAATCTGCTAAGCAGTTATTGTCAAGACTGCTTTCTGTGCACGGATACATTGTTCGGGAACCCACAGGAGTGCTACGCTGGACATGGGAATATTGTGCCTTGAGTTGAACCCCAGCCAGCTCCACGAAGTGATGGCAAAATAAGACAGAGATTTCAGGCAGTAATCTAAGTCAAAAGTTAAAAAAAAAAAAAGAGGCATATTTGCCCAGCTCAGTGATCACGTGAAAGGGAATATGGTCCACTTCTGCCAGAGGCGGATAAGGGAAGCTGGTGGTGCCTGGCATGGTTTCTCCTAGATTTCAGGAGCCTGAAAACAAGCTCTGCAAAGGACATTGCAACGGAAGGGGATGTGCTGCCCCCCACGAGGAACCCAGGTCTCCCCCGCTAACGAAGAGCCGCTAGACAGGAACGGGGGTCGAACGGCACGCTGTGCAGCAGCCGCAGCTTCATTTCTTTGATAGGGCTGTGCCAAGGCACAGCGAATGTTCATTTTCCTAACTTTGCATCAATAATTAATCAAAACTGGTTTTACATAAGCCTGAACATAAAATTATTAGCTCCTGGAGGTTCTTCCAGCAGTTACAGCAAGACCTCTGTCAGCAGCTTCAGAATTGATGTGCTTTAAAAGGAGAGGAACATTGATAAATACTCATTTCTTTCCCCTGCTGTTGCTCACTCAATCAGCTCTCACCTCTCATTCTCTTTTTCTCTTGTGTTTGGAGGGGGGAAAAAAAGGGAATGAGGAAAGCAGGATTTTACTTGGAACAGAGAGGTGAAGAAGGAAACTTTCTCTCTTGACAAACATGAGAAAACTGGTTTGCAGAATAATGCAATAAACTGAGCCTTTCCTCAAATCTGGATGTGTTCCTGCAATTTCAATTAAATTGTAAGATCTCTGGGGCACACTATAGTCTTTCTATTCTCTTTCCTTAAGATGTTCAATGTGACAGGGTGTTGATCCTTAGTTATTTCTCTGAGGTGCTTTTGTGGTAAAAATAAAACAATAAAGAGAGCATTATATCTGGTCTTGGCTAGTCTGATGGCCAGTACAGTGTGAGCTGGAGGGGAAGGATCATGCAGTGAAAGGCCAAACCTCTGGTCCTCAGGAAAAGCATTCACTGTTTAGGCTGGTGGCTTTTGTGGTCTTCATTGAGCTTTTTTGGGGGGAAGCACCCTTGAGGTCTATCCCACTGCTCTGTGTCTGCAATGGGCAGATGAATTACACTCTGCACAGAGAAATACTGCCAGAAATTCTCCCTCTTTCCCCCATCTACTTGCCATGAATGGACCAACCCTCCCTAGATTAACTCCAGCTTTGTGGAGACCTCTGAGTCTTGCCTTGTCTCCCTGTGTGGGACTGTGAACGTCTGAACCCTGTCAAACTTTTCAATCTCTGAACACCCCCACTTCCCTGCAGAGAAAGTCTGGGATTTTTTAGGAGTTTTCCAGAAAGTTTGGATAATTGAAGGCCAGATTCTTAAGAAATTCAGCATCGTTGCCCTGACTTCAGGGAAGGGATAGCAGTTTGCACTGTATTTATTGGCCCATCCATCTCAGAGTCCCTACAGCATCCAACCTTTCTTGTGGCCATGTCCCATGGTGTAGACAGTTTGGACCACCTCACAGCTTTTGCAAGTCAGCTGCTGAAAACATTGTAGTACATCATGTTCATTAAAAATTTCATTATTTCTGAACCCAGTAATGCATGGATGTAAGGGTGCAATTGTCAAAGTATGACTGAAGAGTTTAGAGGTCAAACTTTCATTGAGGTGAATAGTAATAAGGCAACCAAGTCCTTTAAAAGATTTCTTCCCACTGGTTTATCCTAATCATGTTCATTAAAAATTTAATTTCTTTCTTTTATTATTTCTGAACCCAGTAATGCATGGATGTAAGGGTGCAATTGTCAAAGTACAACTGAAGAGTTTAGAGGTCAAACTTTCATTGAGGTGAATAGTAATAAGGCAACCAAGTCCTTTAAAAGATTTCTTCCCACTGGTTTATCCTTCGGGATTCACTCCACAGGATGATAAAGATTTTAGACTTTGGGCTGTTGGAAAACTGTGTCTTTCCTGTTCGTACTGTGCAGTCAGTCAGTTAAGGCACTACCTAATTTTCCTTGCTCACAGTGAAACAATGGGAGAGGTGAATAATGAATAAAAATGAATTTTCAGAATTTCAAAAGCAGAAGAAAAGAAACTCTGGAGGTTTGCAGAAGCCACCTCAAACAACTGATATTTGTATAGAAACCTGAAAAAAGGATGAAACCCAGCCTTGCAAAACACAGGAAACAAACCCAGCTTTGCTTAAATGTGAAAATATGCGTAGGAAAAGAAACAATGCTGTTGACATATGTATACTATTTCTCCTTGATTGCTGATCTGTTTCCTCACAATCTTCCCGACAGAACTGCATGCTATTTTTCCTTTTAATTTCCTGAATGTAGTTATTAACTGGAGTAAAAATAAATAAATAATCGTGATGACAACATGTAATTTCTTGCAATGAAAACTTGAGATACTAGTTATTTCCCAAGATTAATATGAATGTTTGCAAGTCTCTTTCTTCAGTTAGATGGGAAACAGGACCTACCACCAGGGTTCCTCTCATTTTCTTGCTTTTTGCTTTTTTAACGACCACATTCCTATTTTTTTCCTTGCCTGTAGTAGAAAAACCTTCTTTCCGATAAATCTCCTTTGTTCCTCCTGAGACTCCCCAGCAGTCTGTCAGGAGCCCAGCAAGGAATAGCTCATTTCTGTCAAGAGCTCCATATTAAGTATTAAATGTCTTCTAAAAAGCTGTCCTGATGACAGCGAAGCACAGGGTCACACTTGTTTGAACAACAATTTACTCCCTTTCATGGCAGAGTGAGAAGAACTGCTTGGAACTGGGAGCTCAGAGTGGGAAAAAGCTTCATGACCCACTTGCCTTGAGATGCTGGCACAATACAATAGGGTACTGTGGAAATGAGCCTGCATTATGGGGTAGTTGAAGGGAAATGAGATGCCTTTGTAACCACCTGAGCAGCACCATCACTCAAAGCCAAATGGCTCCTGCCGCTCCTGAAACACAACATGTCACTCACTCGCAGAGAGTGGTGTGGCAAAGTCCTCCCTTTCTATCTCTGCTGCATATTTAAACTGGTGCCTAACAGGGAGTCCAAACTGTTAAGGAACCTTTAAGATACCTAAAGATACCAGAAGCATCTAAAGCAGACTAAAAAAGAACTCATACACTGAGCCAGTGGAAGATGGACCACAGCTGGTGTTGGGTGAGCTTTAAACATCATTCCCAGCCTTCCCTTGATCTTCTGGTCCAACAGCTTTACAAAGCTGACAGCAAAGATGCTGAAGATGAGACAGGGACATGGTCACAGGATGGCATTTTCTTTCTGTTCTTTCTGACACTGTGGTTTTTGTCACTATTTCTAAGAAGCAGCCTGGCTCCAGGCAGCATTTAGCATCTTGACCAAAAGAACATCTGTCTTTTCTGTGTTACTGATAGATGGCACCTGTGCATGATACTAATAAACAAAATAAAATAAAAAATAAACAGAACTGTCAAGGACTGCACTGTTACTGGTGAGGTTTGGGGCACTGTGAGTTGGCTTATGGAGCTCTTTCTGCCCTACTAATCTTCTCGTGAAAGCTGATCTGATCTGACCTGCTGACATAAGGGTCATTCCACCATTTAGGTACAGGTAATATAACAGCATTGCTTTACTTCAGGACTTTGATTAGGAGAAAGAGCAATACTGCTAAACAGAGAAGTAGGCTGTGCTCCAACTTTCTTTCTCTTCCCTATGTGGAGAGGTAAGGCTTGGTGGAGACCAGCACCCTTCCCTGACTGGGGTGAAGTCACTGGGATGACATGATGATGAGTAGTGCACAAGAAGGTTGGTGACCCAGCAAAAGCCTGGTTTAACAAAACCCCTAGTCCTAGCCCTCCCCTAGTGTTTCTGATATCATTCAGACTTGTGAGATTTGCCCATCGCTCTTCTGCATTTAACATCACGTTTCCTGCACAGCCAGGAGGGTAGGTATTAGCTTCCTCATGGGTATGACCATTGTGTCCATTCATTTATGGAGAAGATCCTGGGAAATTACCTTAGTCTTGTTATTAGCAATTATAATAAAATTAGAACTACAATAAAAAGGAGCATACTGCCAAATCACACAAGAGAGACCTCCTTGCACTGGGAATTGTTGTAAGGCAATGCATTCCCTATCTGTTCCTGAGTGATGGATAACACCAGCCCACCAGAGAGCGAGATTATCACTGCTGCCCTTCCTACGTCCTCTGTGATGGCAGGAAAGAGTAAGTGGGTATTTGCTGCTGGAAGTATCTGCAGGCTCCAAAGTCTAGAAGCATTTTCAATACTGGGAGCGTGAGGCAGAGGATGTATCTCTTTCTCATGTCTTCCCTCTTTGTCTATGTTTCCCGCCATCGGTATCTCAGATTCTGCAAATGCATCAGAAAAGAAAAATCAATGTAAACTAGACGAGACTTTCCAGGCTGTAAAGCAGAGATGGCATTAGGTGTCCATTAATCCCATGGCTGTAGTAAGTCCCTGAAGCAATGGAAGTGGAAGGGGGGGACAGGGAGAAGCAGGGGAATGCCAGGGGACAGAGAACCAGCAAATCCTCTCTTAAGATTGTTTCTTTCTTTCTTTCTTTCTTTCTTTCTTTCTTTCTTTCTTTCTTTCTTTCTTTCTTTCTTTCTTTCTTTCTTTCTTTCTTTCTTTCTTTCTTTCTTTCTTTCTTTCTTTTCTTTCTTTTCTTTCTTTTCTTTCTTTTCTTTCTTTTCTTTCTTTTCTTTCTTTTCTTTCTTTTCTTTCTTTTCTTTCTTTTCTTTCTTTCTTCTCTTCTTCCTAGTTTCAAGAGCTCTTATAAAGTGAGCTGATGCAATATTCTATTTTCTCTGCCTCTGTGCTAGATTCAGAAGGCATGTAATGGTTTTTAGTGTCAGCAGGTCTAAATAAGATCATTTGCATTAAAAGAAAGCAAAGCTTGCAGCTATCCACTTAAACAAAAAAAAAAAAAGAAAAACCATAGCTTTTAAAGTAATCAATGACCCCTCAGGTTGATGCCTACATAGAAAGACTAAACTGAAAAGTTCTGCTTCTAATAATAATAAAACTCTGAATTAACTATGGGTTGGCTGCATCAGTGTTTAATACAGGTCCTTCTATGACCATAATACATATGTCTTTCTATTTCTTTCTATTATGTTTGCTCCATGGCTCTGGAAGATGGAATCAGTGGCATCCAGCATGACGTGTTCTTTGGAGAGGCTGTCCCTACCTCCAGTGAGCAGGATGCAGCAGGGCATCCCCCTGGAAACCAGACATGAAGATAGCTCTTTCCGAGGACCTAACATATAACCGTATTTCCCCTTCATCATCAGCATGACTAAGACATCTTAACACTTTTTAATGCTTAATGTCTGCATTCCTTCAGTGATGCATATTCAAGGTGGTGAGATGGATTAATAGGTGCTACTAAATTAAAAAGAAATCAGAAATGGAGATGATTCCTGCTATGAAGCCCTTTCTAGGATAGAGTTTCTCCTGGTAGTATAGTAGCCTTGATCTTCTTATAAACATCCCTGGGACCTCCACCAACTCTGCTCTTGCTGGCTCTAATCAGGAAAAAATGGCATGGTGCATGTGCATAGTAGAAATACCATCACTGCAGCAGTGTGCTGCCTTGTGCATTTATTGCACACACTTTCCTACCATCAGTTTCAGGGCAGTGATATTTTCCTGTGGCAATTTAATAAAGCAACAATAAAATCTCTGCCTTCAGGAAGGATATATTCATGGTGAGGTGTTCTATGGTGACTTTGTCTTTCAGAAAGGGATGCTTGGAGGCAGGCAGCTTCCCTTGCTTGTGTGTCTTTGAAAGAACAGAATATATAAAGGCTGAAACTTAGCTGTGGCTGCAAAGCAAGTGCAACTGTCCAAGGGTGGCTGTGGTCAAAGAGCTGCTTCTGACTTCTGGGGCTAGCATGGAAAGTAGAAATTTGCTTTTTCTTGAGCTGTTCCACCATTCAGAAGCACCATGAGAGAAAAAACAACTCTGTGTTGTATGTCGAGTCCAGATATATTTGTTCTTGCAGGAATTTATCACTATATCTCCACTAGAGGAGAACAATAGAAGGTGGTCCTTGAAATGATCACAAACCCTCCTCCTTCTCCAACTATAGCATTCAGTGTGGTGAAATTAGGGCAATAGATGAACCTGTATTATATGTTTTGCTAGAGTAAAAGTGGTAGTCTCTGGGACTGCAGTATCTAGGAAGATGCATGAATTTCCTTTCTTCCTTCTCAGTAAGGTTATGGAACACCTAGAATTCAGATGTTTGAGCAGCACTCTTTTAGGGGACCTGCTGCCCCACACACCAGCTTACGCTGCTGTGGGAGAATGAAGTGTACATCCCAGAGCATGTCCTGGCAATGGGAAAAACAAAATGTTTATATGTTCAGTAAATATCTGTATCTCCATTAGGTCTTACCACCTCCACCCTCTTTCTGAAGATCCCATTGAACCCTTCTTTCAGCCTTTGAAAATAAAAAAACAGTCAATGTGTTCAATGAGCTACACCACGTGGGACAGCACAAAGTGCTTTAGCAGAAACACATGTGGACAAGAGTGAAATAAAAGGTTTCTTCTCTGATTCTCCTTCCAGATGAAGGTACAGATGCAGAACACAGTGGGTGTTCTTCTGGGAGCTGAGACCAAAAACCAGTAGCTCTCACAGTGAGGGGAGAGATGAAATCAGTTGTCTTCTGTCTCAGGGTAACCAGATCCTTTGGAAAATCTCTCCTGAAAATTCTGATGATAGTTCTTAATCTAAGCTTCATTTTTCCTTACATATAAAACTTTATACTGGCAGCTTAGCACTCCTACACTCCTACACCCATTCCCCGCTCCCCACCCCCCAAAAAAATTATTCTTGTGCTTAATTCTGTGAAATTCTGCAAGAATTCTCTCACACATTCCCTCCCCCCAAGTAGAAACCCATCAAGCCTGGAGGTTTTGGTACTTGTCCATTTTGATATGCTCCAGCCACATCTCAGTTTATAATTTCTAATAATTTCCAGTGTTAGTGAGCCTGAAAAAGCCATTGAGTGTTTTCAGGACTGAAATTGAGCCATCAATTATGAAAATGTTTCTTCTGCTCAGTTTCCCACTGAGCCATTATCTAATAAAAATCACCAGGAAAACACCTCACTCACCAGAGGAGGAAATATTTAACAAACAAGAGCCCTGGACTGCCCTAAGAACAGAAGTGCTGGGCTGGACATGGACACCCACAAATTCAGAGTGATCGCTTCCCCAACGGCATGCAAAGAAAATTGCAGACTCAAACAGTCTCAGTTGGCATAATTTCCTATGTGAACTTGTCCCCTTTTCTTGAAATACTAGAATTACTTTACAATACAAAAGCCCTTTGCAATAAATGGCTTTTCTTTTTTTTTTCTTGAATCTCCCATATCATTCCCCCTCTGCCCAGCACACACTGGAGGGAAAAGCTTATTTGCATGTAAGGCTCAGTCATTAGGTTCCTCTTATTATAGGCCAAGAAAAAAGTAGCTACAGAGAAAAAGAATAAGAGAAGAGGGGAGGGGGGGGCAGAAAAAGTGCAGACACAGTAAATTACTGTGTGAATTAAATCTCCAGCTGACTGGAAATGGGGCTGTTTGAAAACTCCTTTTGATTTTTGCAGCGTAAGGTGGGGAGGCTGCCGTTCTTCTATTTTATGTTTGCTGATCCTTTGTTGTTCCTCTATGATCTTTTCACCCTACGATGTGTGATTTAGAGTCATTTCAGGAATACAGAGAACTGCAAAGTGGGCATGCTTGGGAGGGAACAGAAGTGACCAAGGTTCAAGGTTGAAGCCAAAGCATGTACATGAGCTTCCTTACTGGGCGTGTAAAGACTCAAGTACATGCAAACAATTAGGTCTGGTTTATTGAATATTTTCCCATTGCAGCAGTGTAGAAACAGTAGGTTGTTTAGAGTCACAAATTCACTGGAGATGGATATGGAGTTTTCACCAGGCTAACACAGCCAGCCAGCGGCAAGAAAGAGAAATAAGTCCAGTCGTCTCATTTCTCAGCTTTCTGTTCTAATTTTAAAATGAAGAGAAAGAATTGGGCTGAAAGAGGTCAATTTTCAGATGGCCAGCTCTTCTCCACCTCATGTAATATTACTTAAGAAGAAAGTAATGGGGAAGAAGGGGAAAAAAAAAAAAACAGCAAAATAAACAGAGAGAGAGAACAAACACAGGATGAGGGGACTGCTGATGCCAGTGGAGATAACTATTATGAGATGAAGCTACTGGAAATAACAGTTAATGAAAGTGAGCAAAATAAGAATTCTAAACAATACTGCTATCCTACAATGTTACCTTGGAAATGTGGTACCATAAAATGATTTTACTGGCTTATTGTACCCTGTATCTTGCCTGCCCTTCCCCTACCATTACCTCTAGAGCTGTGCCCAGAAAGCAGCTGAGCTCACTGTGGGGCTGGAGAGATTAGGGCCAGATTGAGGGCTCTCTTGATGTCTCTGCTGCTCTCCCCTTCCCATAGAGAAGCTGTATATCTGCTGCCTGAGTAAGAACTGGGAGCTCTCAAGCTAATTGCAGGAGAAGGGATACCTCGGATTCTCTCCTCAGGCATCTGGACTGCCCTGTCTGTGATAAATAAGACAGACTTTGTGGGTGCTTGTCAGTAGAACTTTATTAAAACTGACTCCAGTGATACTGTAGGTCCCCTAACACAAGCCATTTACCCTTCTACTGTGCGGAGACAAGTAGCTAAATCCAGAGCTGGTGTGAAACACAACTGATGTTAGCAGCATTGCAGCCACTTACCCAGAGCTCTGGATTTGGTCCAGGGCTCCAGTCTACAAAGCTGTCCCTCAATAACGGCTCTTTATCCACCATAAATTCCTGCCTGAGCTCATCACACACTCTCTGGGTAAGCTCTCCACACTCTATAGAGGCATTTCTGCTCTTCTCCATCCCTACCCTGATGCCAGTCCAGGTCACTGCTCACTGATGGCTCCCTGTACTGCACTGTTCGGCATTCACCAAATCTTTAAATCTCTTTTCTTTTGCAGAGACAAAATGCCAATTACCAGAGGCTCCCACGTGAATTCTGCTGATGACAGGAATCACTTACTGTTTGTCACTCTTTTGCCTATATCTGATGGTTTATTGGAAAAGGGCTCAGTTTATGCATGCACCAAGATACTGCTTCATTGGTATTCCTTTGGTGGATGCTCTTCTGCTCCCATCTTAATAGTCATCTCTTCTTCTTATCTAAGAGGGCTTTATATGGGAAGAATGGGGGGCAGTGAGGGCTGAGGGACAGCATTGTAGGAAACACAAGGTTATCGGAGCTCCTTTTCAGCAGAGATGTGCACGGAGTTAGCAGGATAATGCTCATCAAATAATTTATTCATTGGATGCTGTGATATTTCAGCCCTTATTTGTACCAGGTGAATAACTTGCAAACACCTTGTATGACTGGCCAGTTTAAAGCTTTGTGAAATTTTCTAAATAAAATATTTGTGGAAAAAAGACATAATTTTAGGTATTAGTAAAATTTTATGTAAAAAAAACCCCAAACCTCTAAATACACTGTGCTACATTTGCTGCTGTAATTTTTTGTCATTTTTTCTATCCAATCCCCATCAGCCTCTGATACCAGGGATGGTAATGCCTGGTGCTCTCCAAACAGAAAGTGAGATATTTTTCCTGCTTTGAAGGCCTTGAAGTTTTAGGTCAAAAATTTCAAAGGATCAGACATCCACATGCTGCAGAGACAGTTCCTAACCTTCTTAGCATGCCTTGAAAACCCTGAACAGAAAAAACAAAATATGGGAGGCAAAAGAAAAACAGTGAGAAGGGAAAGGACTTTTTTAGGGTCAGGATAAACCTTCTAGGTAGAATGGCCTCTTGGCAGGGATATCCCATTTCAACTGCTTTGAATGGGAATCTCCTTCCTACTGGGTCAGTTTGGTTTCTAAATGGAGTTTGTGAGCAAAACCTTGCTCCCCTGATGTCTCTCAGGTTCCTGCCTGATGTTGTCCCCCTTCCTTGCCTGTCCTCATCACGGCACACCAGCTCACACTGATCCACACAGGCTTACCTTAAATTATTTAAATTTACAGCTACGTGGCTTAATCCTGCATTTTTGTCACCTTTGAATCTATCTCAATAGCTAATGCCAGCAAGCGCTGTGGTACCTTTCACACAATCCCATTCTAATGAACAGAATTTAAGTAGAGGAAGATTGAATTAGAAGTTAAAATAATTACTTCTCTGGGCACTTTTGCTGCACGGTGGAGAAGAGATTGGTAACCACAGCCTGGGAGCACCAGGACATCCAGCAAACCCCCCTTTCTCAACGATGTTCAATAGTCTTTTCTGTGCTCATTCTCCTCCTGTTCATTAACCGTTTACCGAACTGAGTCAAAATTCCAAGAAAGGTTTGTGCTAATTCACCCTACAGTGAGAAAAAAAAAAACAAACAACAAACAAAAAACACATTAAGGGGAGCATCCGAGCTGTGCAGGCGAAGGTGGCAGATAAATGGGCCTCTCCTGTGAGGGCTGGAAAAAGAGAGGTGAGTTCCAGCCGGCGACGTTTTGCCGAAGCCCCCGCACGGGAATGGAAAAGGGCAGGGACCTGGGCTGTGGACCTCAGCTGCAGAGATGCTGTCACGGAAGAGAAACCTGAAATATTACCAGCTGAAAAGAAAACACACGCAGCGGATGTCATTTAAATGTAATCATCCAGCCAAGAGTCTCTATTCATGCGCCAGACAGCAGCCGTGAGAGTCAGCAGTTTATGAGCCACACGGAGCCGTGCGAAATGTCTGCAGTTATGACCGCTCTTATGGTACCATCAGGTGCTTCCCAGATATTAAAAGACATCTGGGCTTTGCTGTCTGGAGCTCACGGGCTAAAACAGCCAAAGGAGGAAGGCAGCATTAAAGACAGGTAGGAAGATATATTATCTGCAGAAGACACCACGCATATTCATGCTCTTTTGATTCCTGATGGTCCTCACCTGCAGTTTGTACCTTAAGCTCTGCCGTTTCTAGATATCTTGTTTCTTGGTGATTTCTCTCAATGGGCAGTGCCCACTGAATATTTCTCTCTCTGTCTATACTCAAATCCAACAGAATAAAGTATAATTGCTGCACCTTAGATGATCTGAGAAGTCCTGGTTCACTGTTTCTTCACAATTTCAGACCCACGCATCAGCTGAACTCATGCCTGGTGCCTTGTTGGGCTGACTTCCTGCAAAGTTATGGCAGCAAGTCGTCCACCCCACTCCTCCTCACACGTGACATTTTAATCTGAATCCTGTTCAGACAACAGAAGTCCCATTCTGCAATATTAATGACAAACAACTGCAGGACCTGCGGGTGATTTGCATTGCATCTTTCTTCTGGAATGAAGCGGGATCACCTTTCTTGGGACGTGAGTCTGTGCAGATTGCCTTTGCAAGCAATGGGGAAGCGTGCACTGGCATGCTGTCAATCTCATAAACAAAGGTGTTGTCAGGAAGCCTTATTTAGAAGTATTTCAAATTAACCTTGACAGAAGAATTAATAAATAATAAGAGCTGAATGATTTATAAAGAAATCAATTACACTATAAATTTTAAAACAGCATAGTCTCAACTATTGCATGGTGAGCAATACGGAGAAACTTCAGATGGGCTAAAACTTCTCTGGAGGGTTTCTGATGTCCCCTCAGGGTCCCCATGGCTTCTGAAGAGAAGATGAAGGGAGTGGCAGACTGGGAAAGGTGTTACAAAAAAATTACTTGTGTGCCACAGAAGATTGTGCAGTGATCTTGATGCTTTGAATATTGTTTCTCCAGATGGGATCCCAAGGGTAACAGTTCATTCATAAATAAAGCTATTTCAAAATTTCAAGAACTTAAGAAGAATCGCCAATATCAGAGCTCTAGGGCCTGGCTTCAGGATACCCATAAAATTGGGGAAGAGGTAAAGAAGACTGAAGGACAAGTCAAAGTGAGATTTGTCTTGCCCAACTCTGGCTGTCTGCTCTGAGTTAGTCTCCCACTCTAGTTCATGGAGAGAGAGAGGAAGGTCCAGAGGCCAAGTCATTCCATGTGTCTCAAATCTCTATTTCAGGATGGAGCTAAAGCCGTGGCAAACCTAGTAAGGCTTCCAGGAAATGTCTTGTTAGACATTTGGTTTTGGCAGTCCAGCTTCTGAGCTGCTGGAGACCTGGGCATCCAATAAAGGCAAGCCAAGCAAGCCCGTTGCCCTTGGATTCTATTTCAAAGTCTGCTTGTCCTGAGGAGGTGACCACATCAGAGGCTGCATTTTCATGGAGAATTTCAGGATCTTTAATTTTCACTCCAGAGAGAAACCTCCACAGACATTGACCTATTGACAGTACCAGCAGAAATGGAACCACCTCCCTCTGCCCAGATCTAAAACCTGTGAGCAGTTTTCAACAGCTGAAAGGCTGGGCTAAGCTTATCTGGGTGATTGATCAAATAGATAGGAGTATTGCTGCCAGTTAGCTCATTTACTTTAATATCTGAAAAACACAAAGCCCCCAAAAAAGGGAGGGAAAAAAGCTGTTCAGACACTGAGGTGGTGGACGACCTTATCAGAACTCCATAGTTAGGTGGAAATTGGTTTAAAAATTCAAATGACTGTTCACATAAAATGGCTTGCAGGATTCACCCAACTGTAATAGCAATTCTCTGCAAATGATTATGCAATTACCTCCAGGAGGTCAAAAAGTAATTACCACGTAACCTGCTCTCTTCTGCTGGTTGCCTCTAATAAATAATAGATGCAAGCTCTACTCTGGTTTAGAAGAGAATTTGCCATTTCTTTACCCTGTAATTACATTAGATTATTTACCCAGCATGGTCAGCTGTGACCATGTAGGTCTGCTAACACGATATGGGAAGAACGGATGAGAATGATTTATGTTCTGAATATCCTCCAGGACCCAGGATCAAAGAGAGCTTTGGTTTCTCAGGCAGGTAGGACATACCCTTCTCGCTGGCCATATCTGTACTCGTGGGTGCTGAGCACTCCCGTGTGTCGGTGTCCTCCTAAGGTCCACTGAACCCAGTGGAAAACCATATGTTAAATTTATGGGGCTTCAGCCAAAGCCTCTACCAGCCAAGCTGTTCACCGGGGCTTACCAGGGAATCACTGGAGGAGATTTTGTTTCACACATTGTAGTGTTGTCAGTACATTAGGCCTCAATAACATTTTCTTTAGCCTCAGGCTTACGAAGCCTGGAAGACCTGGGTCTCATGCATTTTCCCATGGGCAAGTAAGCAGGCTATCATCATTTTCATCTTTTTGTCAGAAATAGTTTTTTGGTTTTTTTTTTTTTTGTTGGCTGAATTTCACACAATTTCTTCCCGAGGACCCGGAACGATGGCATTTGCTTTGTTTCTCTGACTCTCACCTTGGAAGATGCAAACCTCAGAATGCGCTGCCTTTTCCTCGCGGTCTGCGAAATCGGCTGCTTTGACCTTGCTGCAAGGAAAGACACTTATTACTGGGGACCACGGAGAGAAGAGGGGACACCGTGTGCTCAGAGCCTGACAGAAGCAGAACACGATGTATAGCTTCTTCCTGGAAAAGTTAACAAGAAAAGTAGAACAAAGTAGGGAACGTGTGGGAGAAAAAACAGCCTGTGGTTTTTATTTTACTCATGGCAAGTGAGGGATAGCAAGGCTGAGCATCTTGCCCAAGGTCACGCAGCAGACCTGTGGCAGGGCAGCACAAGCAGAATTGACTCTCCTGAGGGCTGGTCCAAAGTCTACACCAAGAAAACATTTTCCTCTCAAGTGTTCTAACTGCTAGGAAGCAGCACAGGCTGAGTCAGAAAAGTATATGCTCCTCCATAACATATTTCTTCTGTCAGAAGAATATCTCCCACTCTCTGCTTACTACAGTTGCTGTTTAATAAATTAGGTGTCTAATTACATGGTATAGAAGTGATGTTGTTATACAGATGCAGTGACTGGAAACAAGACTGAGCAATAATGTTCCGACAAAACCCAGCGGCCTCTATTCCTGATTTCTATTTTATGCTTTGTGGTCCCTGTGTTGGAGTACGTGCCACAAGCTGGGTTCAAATCAGGCTTTACTGTACCCTGTGATTGATGGACACAGTTCCAGCAAGGACTGGAGTCTCAGCAGACTCTCCTCTGCCTTTTTCCATCTTCTCCCCCTCAGCCACAAAGCATGGACAAGGCTGATGGTGAAATATGCACCTAGAGCTGCTCCTCTTTCTTTATCACCTAAAGGCAATGAGAAGTATTTGTGGAGGGAATGCTTTCATGTTTTTATGTTAAGAGAAGACCAGATTGCCCATGACCGCAGAGCTTTGACTTTCAGCCTGTGCAAATCTGCCCAGTGTTTCTGCTGAATCTCACGGAAGGTCATCCCTTAGACCCATGTCCCCTTCCACCACAAGTGTGTTAGGAAGCACTGCAGTGTTGTGGTCCATGGCCGTGGGGTCTATAGCCGTTCCTCCCCATCTCTCCTTCCTGGGCCCATAGCTCAGAGGTGCCCAAGGAGTTAAGCAGAGCTGGTGGGTGTCATTTCAGGCAGATATAATTGATTTCTCAGTTGTGGGCAAATGCAGGTCAGGGTGGGTGTAGCCTTCATGTGCCTGTTACACCTTAATAGCCAGCTGTGAGAGGAAGGATGGCAGGTTCATTTCCTTCCACTATGAGCAAGCACAATAAGCCATGGCTGTGGATTGCTGAGCTCTATATTATCAATAAAGGGCAATCACACCACTGGGAGTTAATGACAGTTTTGCGCATAATAGAAACCTTTGAGAGTAATTACAGAGTCCTTTAATGCCAGTGGGACCCGATGCACACACACATGTATCTCCCGTTGCCTGGGTAAGCGGAGCAGGTTGCTCTGGGGCTTGGTGGGTGGCACAGAGGCACCACATCTGTATTCTCCAACCCTTGCCCAGCACCTCGGCTGGCATCTGTGAGCCGGAGATCAGGGCTCGGTGACAGTGCAGCTGTCAGGACCTCTTTTGGGGGAAGCCAGGTGATTTGTACAATTCTGCATTGCTGTGAGACTACTGCGTGGTCCAGCCCACGTTGCACCGGTGCTGACTTCTGGTGGGAAGCAAGGGTTTGAGTCATGTTTTGCTGAATGTTAAAGACTGAGTGATGAGAGGAGAGGGAGAAGTGTGGGCTCGGATCTCAAAGAACAGCACAAAGCACTGAGCAGGAAAAGAGAAGAGATGGAGGCAAGGAGACCCTCAATAATAAACCTGGTGGGTTCTGAAGCCTGGAATTAGTTTTAAAATGCTAGAGCTGGGCCATTCCCCCTCATTTCCTTTTCTCTGAACCCCACAGCCCTGCATAACCTCCTTCAAAATGTCTGCTATTAGCAACAGTTCCCTCCTTCCTTCCCTAGCAGAGAGATGCATTGAACTAATTAACGTGCAGAGTTTGTGCAATCCCATTTTGGTGGCTTAGCGCTGGATGTCCCTCAGCAGCAACGTGGCCGGAATGAGAAAAAGGCCACGGAGGCAGAAAGCAATGACACCAATATCTCAAAAGCCAAAAGGCACCGAGCCAGTGGGCTGGGAGGGTGACGAGCCCCTGGGGGCATTGTCATTCCAGGGAGCAGAATCAGCTGGCTGCAGGAGGGGGAGATGCTCTTAACAGCAAGAGAGAGAGAGAAGGAGGGAAAAAGGGAAGGGGAGAAAAAATAAAAGACAGAGAAAAAATAAAAGACAGAGAAAGAGGGTACAGCATCTCTACTGTACAGAGCTAAAAAGGTGCTGCACGTCCTGTTTGTTCTTGCAGTTCTTTAACAGAGGAGGCACCAGCTCTCATTTCAGTATTTATATTTCCCTGGAGCAGCACCAACTGTATTTCAATATAAATGTAACATAGTTAATTGAAATCGGTAATTTCAGCAGTCATTAATAACAAATCTCTAGGAAGGAATATCCCTGCTGCAGTTAATGACCAGCATAAAAAAGACCCTCTTTTAAAGTGTAACTCTGAGCTCAGGGTTCATTTTATAGTTGATTAGAGTGAGTTAAACTTTGCCCCTGTCTGTAAGCTGTATATTTGAATATGAGAAGTTAGCAATATTTGAAGTTATCAAAATACCACAGGTGCTCTGGAGCAGATCCAGCCCTCGTGGCTGATCCCCAAAAGAGTGTTGTGACCCTGAAGAATAAAAAAGATGGAATTAGCCAAGATAAGTTAGAATGGACCAAACTCTGCTGTAAGCCTCAGTGTAAAACAGAGCTGAGCCTAATAAAATCAGAATTCCTCCCAATCTGTGGGAAAACAGGCAAATTCTGACCCAGTCCCAGGCTTGTCACTCCAGCCTGTGAGATGCTATTGCAGGTGACAGCCAGCTCTGCTCCGAATTGCAGGAATGCCCTGAATGTTTCAAATTGCCTATGGAATTGCATTAGTATTGTGAATTCCTTTGGAAAGCTGAATGTGTAAAACAAAAGGAGTCTCTGTGGGTGCTGCATAATCAGAATTTGCCCTGTGGTTTGGGCAGTAATTCAAAAGCAGATCAACTGTAATACGACAATGAAAATCCAGATATAGGTCCTGAATTAAATTCTCTCTGTTAGAATGGAATGTCTAAGAGTGGCTTTTTCCTAGAGGGCAAAAGCAAGACATCATCTTAAAAACCTTGGGAGAAACGTCTGCTGAAAATACATGAAGCAGTGGTGTTGGACTGTGGAGTGGGTTTATCATTCTCTTCTGCTGGAAGAGATCAAGACCCTGGTATCATTTGTGGTTGTCAGAGCTTCTGCTGGTTTACACCAGGTATGGGTTCAGAAAGGAGGCAGTCACAGTTGCCATCCTCTCTCAGTGAAGCTGCAAGTCCATGATGTATTCACAGAGCTTGGTGAAACTCAAGAGCTGTCTTCACCAGAGCGTGCAAGGAAGGGGGTGATGCCTCTCCCTAAAATGCTCATTCTTCTTTCACTGTGCAGGAAACCTATTGGGAAGGGCAGATCTCATCCTTTAACACACCATCGTGAAACTATCTTTTCCATGTACAAGGCCCTCATTAACAATAAAAACCTGCTCCTTTAATTAGAATGAGAAATATGATTTGGAAAGGTAAACGACACACACAGTGTATGCGCAGCAATTACCTATGGAATACGCACGAGGGGAGCCCAGGAATGATGAATGTAGAGAGACATGCATCTTAAGTGGATTATCTACTGGGGGAAAATTTACTGCACACTTGAAAATGACACAGATGTGAAACCAGTCTCAAAAGTCCGTCCTTGATCATCTCGATTGGTGCTTGGACTGTCAGACTTCTGGGTGGAAAGGCTGCATTTTCTTTCTCCCTGTATTTTGACATACAGACCTTTGTTTCCCAGCAAAACCTGCAACTGTGAGCATAACTCAGTGGTGAAATAAGCTCCAGTACAGGAACAGAGATTTTTCCCTTATCCAATTAAAGGAACTACCCTGTAGCAGGTATCAGTGTGGCAGTGCTGAATGCTGTGGATGCAACTGCTACACATGCTTCACCCAGGTGACAGCTATACAGAGGCGCTGTGGAAATGAAAACAAAAATGCTGTGTATATAATGCAATGATGGATTGTTTCCTAAATGTCACAGAACACCTTGGTTTGCATCCTCACTGGAAGCTCGTGTTGGTGCTGTCTATGATTGCTGTAGTCTCTGTGTTACTGGAGTGCTTGTATCTAGTGCCACCACAGCCTTGGTGGCCAGAAAAGGAACAAAGTGAAAGCATTTACCAAAATTTAAACTCCACCTACTCAAGAAAGCCATTGAGAGGAGATTATAGCTTCAGGAAACCGAGGATCACACCTGCAGGAATCTGATTTTCAAAAGAAATACCTGAGTATTGAGGAAGCTTATGAGTGAAACTAGCTTTCACATTCATGGCTTTTCAGCCAAACAACCAAAAAGCAGATCCCTGTTGGTCATTGAATCTGTTCACAACTTTCTCTATCACAGTTACTTACTGTGAGCTGGGACTTGTGCACCTGCAGAGTGGGAGTGTGGCTTCTCTCCTGTCCCCTCAGGCTCACCAGGGAACCACTGTGGTACCTAATACACACCTGAACCCTTGCACAGCTGGCAACAAAAGCCCCTTGTAGTGTTTTCTCAGAAGATGTTTCTAACTTCAGAGAACACCCTTCCTGGAATCCCAGTGCTTTTCCAGCATCTCCTTTAATTGGTTTGGTAGAAGCCTTTGGAGCTATGTGCTGCTCGCTTATATGTGTAGTTACACTGGCTGATGATGGCTGAATCTCAATACTTATGACCAGGAAATATTACGCTATCAGAGCAACTCTGCTAGGAAGCCAGCTGGAGAATGAGGGTTGGCTTGGGAGCTCTCCATCATCAGATAATAGCTTGAGCTCCATAAAATCTCTTTTTAGCATGAAGTTCCATTTCTGGAGCACAGCAAATCCATGGACAATTGCTTGTTCCATCATGGAAGTCAAAACATTTTATCCTTTCAAAATCAATTTTTATTTCCTTTGAGTCCCTGTACAGCATCCTGAGCTCATGTCATTTGTTTCCTTCACCATGACCCTCCCTGTAGGATAAAGTAGAAAGAGAAAAGATGTGATATTATTTGAACAGAAAATTTTAGTTGCTCTTCCTACTGATGAGGAAAAACCCACTCTGCTGTTAGAGGAGCTCATCAGCAGGAAGACAGTCCTGCAGCTGGTTCCCCAAACGCCACAGCTGGAAAACTCTGGCCAAGCCAGCAATGTCAGGAGTGCACAGCTCAGCAGTGGTTTCCTGTCAAGTAAGAAGAGATCTCCTTCCCTTCTCCCTCTCTATCACCAGTTAAGATCAGGTCAATCAGTGCTTTATAAAATAAACAGTATAAACAGTAGAGGTAAACTGTCCTGATATTCCTGTTGTCTACAGGGGCTCAAGGTATTTGCCAGGGAGTTGGGAGTCTTCGTGGCCTCTGGGCAACAAAGTGCATGAGCAGGGGCTGAGTGCTGGGGTCTGGTCTCCAGGAGCTGGACAGAAGGAGCAGTGACCTTCACTGTGCAGGAGTGGGGGGAGAGAAAGAAGAAGAAGATGCATCTCATAACAAAGAGGAAAAAAAAAAACCCTAATGAGCTGCACGAGCTGGCACACAGCCAGCCCCCAAAAAATCATTAACATGGTCAGGTTAAGGAGAGCTCTATTAAAGTGTCTATCAAAACCCTTGCTCTCAAATGGATTTATTGGATGAGAAGGAGAAGCTGGGGTCCAGAGTAAATACAATAATAATGGGCCTGGCCTCTCTGTGCCAACAATGCCTAGTTACTGGAAAAGCTCTGTGAGATGGAGTGGTTTGCCGGAAAATGGGAGAAATGGAATTTAAATTCAAGCCCTGGGAAACACTGAGGTTCAGATCTTCCAAACCAACCCAGCAGCCTGGGTGAGGACAGAAGCAAATTGTTGCTCTGAGAGCCCCCCCTGACCTGGGGACCCAGGGAGATGAGCCAAGAGTGGCAGAGCTCAGGAGCTGGGCACGAGGTGCAAGGATCGCTGCAGGTTATGCTGGAACTTCTGAACAAGGACAATTTTTCAACAATTCAGTATCCGAGGCCATTTAAATGAATATGGTGGCACTTGAAGATCAAAACAAAACAAACTGGCTGGCAGAAAACACTGTGCTCCACCAGGGTTGGTGTCTAGAGGAACCCAGACCCGACTGTGTTCTCCTGCCTGGATTTGCAAGCACGTAACTCCACCAGGATTGTGTTCTCCCTCCTCATTTATAACAGCACACAGAAGAGAAAACTCACACACATCTGGTGTCCTCCTGGACTGCTGCTGTTTGCCCAGTCTTGCTAAATTCCCTCTGTGTTGGGAGTCAAAGGGCTGCAGCAATCTTTGATGACGACTTGCAATACACTGCTCCAAAAGATGAAATTCAATTTCTTTTACACTTAACCTGAAAAGTTTTCACGAATGACACGCGGCAAAACCTGCCTCGGGGAGGACCCGAGGGGCCAGTAAACATCAGTTGCCTAATAGGGGTGACTGTTTACTCCTTTTTATTTATTTTTATATGAATTTTTAATAAACTGAGGACCTGGAAGAAGTTTCAAGACAGTCTTGTGGGTGGAATTGTGGGTGGAGGGCTGGGTTGCTGAGCACATCTCAGCACACGTGTGAATAGACGGGGGCCAGCAGCACGGCCTCACTAACGAAGCAGCAGAAGGAAATCTCAGCCATGGGAAGAGGTGTGCACAAACCTCCAGGTGGGGCATCCACATGGCTCTGGGGCTGGGAGCTGAACCCAACCACAGGTCCTTCTGCTTCCCCTTGGGTATTCCCAGGTGCTCTGGGGAAAGGATTAGTGGAAGAGAGAGGTAAGTCTCCTGCTGCCCAAATAGCTTCCCTTTTCCTTATAAACACAGGCATAACTCTCCTTATAGATGTGTAGACTTTAAGGTACTTTTCAGCCTACAGTGACACGGGGACAGCTGGCACAGATCAGATCACTCAAGAAAGCAGCAGAGCCAGAGAAAAGCCAGGGCTCAGACACCAGACAGGAAAAGTGCTGCTGCAAGACCCTTGCAGGCAGTGGGGTCTTATCTGCATCACCAAGGACCATGGTCTGACCACCAGCCCTCATGACATCTGAGTCCAGCACAGGACAGGGACTTCAGTTCATTAGCTCTGTCCTCTCATCAGGTGCAACGCCCAGTAGATATCATGCAGGACAAGGGAAACAACCCCATCTGCAGTGAAAGAAATCCTAATAATAAACAAGATCCTCATCTGTTGCTTGGGCATGAGTCCTGCTCCTCTGCCTGCTTCCACCCAGCATGACATGGTGACAATACCATGCCCGGGCTGCAGTGACAACTCCTGCAGCCTGTTACGGCCAAGCTGACACCTGGCAAAGCTGCTGAGAGTCTTGAAGTCAATTCTAATGCCTTTTTTACCAGATCACGTGGTGCTAAATCAGGAGACAACCTGAAACTTGAGAAATATTTCAGTGTCTCAGATTTTAAGCACATGAGCAAGTCCCAGGATACCCAAAGTTAATCCTACACATGAGTGTTTTTTACAGGAAGGTTGGTTTTAAGCATGTGGTTAAATGTTTTCCTGAATCAGAGCCCTCAATGGTAAAGAATGAAGCGACATTATTGGAGATGCACTTCATACCTAACACTTGGCACATTAGGCAGCACTCATGTGGTTAAAACACACTTTTTCATTAAAAATTATAATCGGGGAAAAACAAATTAGAGCCAAAATGAAATAGGCTTTTTATTTTCCCCATTTTACCAGGAGATTATATATTTCCCAAACACAATTTCTCTAATCCATATCTAATGCATTAGAGGCATTCTGCTATTTTGCTCTAGACAAACAAATTTCCCACCCAGTGTGGGATCACAGCCCTGTTCCAGAGAGAAAAACAAGTCATAATAATACAGAGGCCACTAAAGGAAAATGTTAAAATAATTAAAATATGAAAGAAGCTGCTGTCTTCCTGGGATTTCAATTTCAGAGGTGCCTGAGGGGAGGGGGTTGGATATCTCACACTGATACACTGTTTGATAAAGTGTGATAAAGACTTAGAAAAATTGGCAGATTAAACTGAAATAAAAGCTGCGGATGTTTGCATTCAGAAAGCTATTAAAAGCAGTGTGATTGAGCAGCAAGAAGCTTCTCTTTTATGCAAGAATGCACCAGAGTGGGATGTTTGCTGCACCGATGTCAAGGAGATCAAAAGAGTTGTTTTTCTTAGTGGTGCTAACTGTTCATTTTGGCTGCTGGCTTGGATGCACCATTTAAAGCCTCCAGGATGGTGCTGTACAGTGGTGCAAGAGACACTCCAGAGTCCTGTGATCGTGTCCTAACGTGATGCCTTCATTCAGATGAGGCTCAAAACCCACTTGTGGTGGTTGTACATCGAAGATGCCAACCCGCACTAAGATGGTTCACCCAAATATCTACCTTCTTAAGGGCTCTTTCCCTCAAAACTTCCTGAAGGTTTTGCCTCTATTGAGTTTCTCCAAAACGATGGTCCTTTTTTAAGCTGTTTCAAACTCACGCTGTCAGGGCACTGCCTAAAACTGGAAGAACAGTTTGACAGCTCGTTCTTTACCTCCTTTATTAGGTAACTATCCATTTCTTTTTAAGATGGGCAAGAGTTGCATACTTAGTCCTCATTTCCTTGTAAAACTGCAGGCTGACTTACAGAACTGGAGGGTTAAAAGAGGAAAAGCTGAGTGACCTGGTAACTAAACAGAAGTTGTGACTACCTGATTGATCTCACAACTCAAATAACTGATAACTGTGGCTACTCACAACCAAACAGCCCATAGGCCAGCCAAAGGATGAAATATGTTTGCAATGAGTGTGTTTGTTGAACAACCACAAAGAGCAAAGATGTTTGTAGAATTGTAGAGTTACAAACACGGATGATAAGGTCCATTCTCCGTCAAACTCTGAAAAGGGTGAAACACAGCATTAAAACCACAGCAAGCAGCTGAAGCAACAGTTGTGCTGATAATGGGGGTGCCCATGGAGACCTGATGCTGTGATTGCATTGCTTCCAAGGACAACAGTGGCTTCTTCCAATGTCCCAGCAGCCAGATGACACCCCCGGCAGGGCACATTCCAACACCTGGATGGGTGGGTGCTGCAAGGAGATGAGCCTGACCCAGGTCCAGAGCAGGCAGAGGAACTACCTTGCTTGGGGAGAAGGTTGGGGTCAGGTCTTGGCTATGCAGGAACACTTACTTGCTCTCTTCATAAATACTGGAGCCATAAAAATATGATCTGTAGGTTATCTGTAACAAAAAAACAAAGCAAGCACTGATTCAGCAGTGGCACGGGTCACACACACAAGCAGATTTGAAGTTTACAGCACATCTTGCTACTTTTCTAACTCTCTCCCTCTCCCTGTTCCAGCCCAGACTACTCTCTCTTTTTTTTTTTTTTTTTTTTTTTTTTTTTCCAATTGCCTCCGTCTGGCAGCTTTATATTGGTGACCTGAGGGTGCAAATTAGATGTTTGAAAATACAGCAGTTAAATCAACAACTCTGAAGTGTAATAGAGGTCAGGATAGTTTGCTTCCAACTCGGTAGCTCAGTTTCTGCTTTGGTTCATGCTATCTACATTTTGCAAAGTCCCTTTATTTCTGAAGAGGGTGACAACGAGGCCCAATCCTCCTTCCATTCAAACCAGGAGTTTTCTCCTCATTTATTTCCAGGCTTCCGAAAAGAGGCAGTGGTTCCCTTGGTTCCTTCACCATAATTTTCTGTCCAGGAGTTTTCTCCTCATTTATTTTCAGGCTTCTGAAAAGAGGCAGTGGTTCCCTTGGTTCCTTCACCATAATTTTCTGGGACAGGCTCCCAGTCTGGCCCATGTCCTTTGCCCTGCAGCTCTGCTCCTAAATCTATCTGTCACTGCGACTGGGCAAAGGAACACATTTTCTCCTGAATTTTTGTGTCTGTCCTGCTGCCAGTCAGTCAGAGTGTCTGGTCCGATTGCATCTTGCCTGTCTTTAATGGGCTCGTTAACATTTGGATACGCTCGCGTGTTCTGCTGACAAAACACCCCCATAGCGCTAAATAAACACCACGAATCAGGAGGACCATAACCCAGAGCTGCAGAATGGGGCTTCAGGGGAAATATTTCATGATAATATCTGAGCCTTGTAATTGAAGGCTGACTAACGTGGGGGAAGGAGCGATTCGGCTCCACTATCATACACTCGAGACTTGATTCATTTGTCTTGATTAGCAAAAGTTTAACTATCGCATGCCTTTAATTAGTGGCTTTCTCAGAAGGCTCGTTGGAGTGAACAACCAGGGCCAGACAGAAATGAAGGCTGGACCTTCATGGAAGGGAGAGGCAGCTCTGTGTGGTCTGTTTGGAGGAAATCTTGGGTGACAGTCGCTCGGGTCGGCAGCGGAGGGAATGAGAACAGTTTTTGGACCCAATATTGCTTTGCAGCGCTGATGTCCAGAGGAACAGAGCTGTAAAATGGGCATCTGCTCTGTCTTGGGGAAGTGGGATGTGAGCAGTATTAGAGACTCTGGAAGACAGAAGTTACCCTTGCAACCTGTACACGTGCCAAGGTAGCGGTGTTAGCCAGCATCGCAATGACGCAGGTGGTTGCAATATAAGGCTAAGACCTTTGGTTTGAGGCCCTTAATTTTTTTTTATTATGCATATTTAAAGTGCCTGCTGCTTGGGGGGTGACAATAATGACAAGCTGCTACCTACAAGGTGCTTTGAGCCCCCACAAGCAGGTGGAACTTAAGCCAAAGGAAAGAGAGAGGTCATGAGCATCATTTGCTTGGTGATTCTAACAGGGACTTTTGAAGAAGAGGAGGCTTGGGGTGGGGAATGATTTGCTCTCAATTTTTTCTCTGTCACTTTGTGCTGGAGGAGGGTTGTGTACAGATATTGCTAGATACTGGAGCTTCTCTACAGCACCGGTATGGACAGGTGGCACAGAGGCTGCATCAGGTGGCCTTGGAGGGCAGGGAAGTGCCAGAAGGGGAATTTTGGAAACCCTGGTGACTTTGGGTTGCTTTTGTGTGTGGCCCTTCTGTTTCAAAGTGGTTTCTGTTGGGAGATTATGGAGCACCCCAACCCTCTTTGGGACCTTTGCTTTCCTTTTTGTCAGACAGCAACAAATTTAAACTCACACAAGCTGAAATCATTGACCCACATGTAAACAAGGCCATTAAATAGAGAAAGAGACAAATTACACTAGTGAGCATGTGCTTCATTCTGTCTTAGACGGCTACATCAGATGGCTGAATGATTCCACATGCACCTGGGAAAGGCCTGGGCTATTAGAGAGAATAAACTATTCCTTACTTTACCTTTCCTATCCTCTGACTGTTCTTTTTGTCTCCTTCCTTCTTTCCCATATCCCACCTTCCCATTTCAGCTTTCCCTAATTTCTCATCTTCCAGTCTGTGTATTCTGGAGACAGAATACTTCTTTTTTTTTTTTTTTTTTTTTTTTTGGAAAAAAAAAAAAAAAAAAAAAAAAAAAAAAAAAAAAAAAAAAAAAAAAGTTCTAGGAAAAATATTAAACCC
>NW_015090763.1:1171111-1189986 GCF_001431845.1 Calidris pugnax
TTTTTTTTTTTTTTTTTTTTTTTTCCAGGCAGGATCCCTGGACTTCTAAATCCTTTTATTTTACTTCACATTCTTTCTGATCACCCCCAGGCTTTGTGTGGACACATACACACACATAAGCATTTGTATGGATCTCTGATAACCTTTTCCTCCCTTTCCTTCCCAAACTTGTTTCATACATTCTTTGAGTTTGCTAGTCCTATTTCCATCAATCTCGAGAGGAAATATATGCTTTCTTCCCCCTCTTCCTCTCCTTCCATCAATCCAGAATAGTAAACAGCTCAGATTTCCTTTCTCTCTGATTACTTTTCCAGGAGATTTTGCCTTCTAGAGGAACTCTATTTTCTCTTATTCTCTCTCTTTTTTTTCCTTTTTTTTTTTTAACCTTCCTTTCAAAGGAATCATCCTTTTCCTCCCTTGGTCCCTGGCTTCTCCTCCAGTGTTTTATTCAGGCTATGGATGATTGTCTCCGTACACTCCTTTTATGCTATGAAATGAATTGCTAATGCAACCCCTGCCGGGAGAAGCATAGTCTGATCTTGTCCTAAATAGGCCCCTGTTTGCAGGGGCTGATGTATAAATGTATAGATTGCATCATTATATATTCACTTAGTGGAACACAGGCCTCGAAAGCGGCCTCTGCTTATTCCATAAATGAATTCCTGGGGAGAGGAGATGCATCCAGCCTGAAGGTGCCTTGAAGCCCATTCCTGCTCCCCTGGACACGGCAGCTCAGTGAAGCCCCACACCAGCCCAATGTGACAGGATCTGGCAAAGTGAGGGGAGATGAGTCCCTCATCTCTGCAGGGCTGTGTCACCCCCAGGGGCTGCAGCAGGGTGCTCGTGCCAGATATGGGACCTCCTTGATGAGGTGCCTTTCTCTGAGCTGGCTGGCAGATGGAGGTGAGAAGGAAGCCCTTGTTCAAAGCACTTCCAGGCACCACCACCTTTTGCAACCCTCTGGGCTGGGGGGAGCATCCAGGGCTGGTGGAGGGTGAGGGTAGATGTAAGGCTGTGAGACCTGCAGACCGGGGGAGATGCAGTGCTGATCCCTCTCCTCACAGCAAAATGCACCACAGCAGGGCTTGAGCAGGATGCAATCCAAAAACTTCTGTTATACACAACCGGAAGATTTCCCCTGAGCTGCTTATGTTTTTTATATAAACCCTGAGAATAAGAGAGGCTGAATAGGATACAGCAGATCTTCTTTCAGCCCCAAGGTCTACCACAGCCCCCCGCCTGGTCCTGGCGCAGACCCAGAACTGCCCCACTGGTTATATCCTAACCCGTGGCCAGGATGGCAGTGGAGAGAGGGCAGTGTCTGTGGGATGCTCCTCGGAGGAGCACTGGACACTTTCCAGCCAGATCCTGCTGTGGTGTTGGCTTGGATTGTGTTTTCTGGCACAAAGGGGAAAAAAAAAGATAAAACTAGGTTTTCCCTTGTTTCATTTTATTGTTTTCTTCTGGGCTAGGCTCTGGGCTTTTCTCAGAAAAACCCTAAACTGTCCTATTAAATTAAGTCACCATAAAGCAACGCATACATAACCCAGCCTCTGAGTGTGGTTTGTTGTTCTGCTACTTTCAGGTCTTATTCATCAGTCCAGCTCAGTTTCACCTGAGTTCACTCTTCTCTGAGCCAAACCCCAATCCTGCAAATAATCTCTGCCTTCCTCCTCCTCGGTATAGCCAGAGCACAGAATTACTTGAAGCTCCTGTAATGTGCTGTTTGTGTTTGCAGTAAAACCGCTTGCTAATGGGCAAGGTTCACGCTATTTCCATTTGTGTTAGTCAGACTCCTGGGGCATACAACCTTTTTTTTTTTTTTTTTTTTTAAAATAAGGCTGCATATTTTAAAGTGTAAACAGAACCTGGTGTTTTATTAAATAAATGTGACAATTGCAATAATGTTTTGCAGATTACAGGAGAAGGAACTTAAGGGAAACATTTCCAGAACCTCAGCACTGTGTATTTTGCTGATGCTTAAATAAACTCTTCTTTGTTACTGCTGTTCTTTCTGTGGTGCTGTTAGTTTGATGCTACTTGAGAACCTCAAATGCCTAGAAAATCCTTTCTGCTAGACAGGGATGTTCCTTTCTGCCTTCTCGTCTGCCCAGAAACATCTCGATTCCCTCAGCATCTTTGCACTTTGGTAGAGAGATCCAGCTCTTGTGCCTTTTTAGCTGTTGTCCATGAGTCAGCAGCTCCCTGGGCTCATATTGACAACCCGAATGAGCAGCAGCACCATTGAGACCTGGGTCCTTTCCATGCTGCTGCCACCACCCAGGCAGAACCCAGTTTGAGTCAGCCAGCTTGGTGACAGCGTGTTCAGACCTGGCATATTTTTGTCAGTTAGGTTGACGGTTGGACAAGATGATCTTTAAGGTCCCTTCCAACCTAGAAGATTCTGTGAAAAGCCCTGAATAAAAGCCCTGATCAGCCCCCGTCCCCTGGCTCTCCCCCTTATTGCAAGAGCAGGAAAAAGTTCTCCAGCTGGGAGGCATCTCGCCAGGGTTTAGCTAAGGTTTAACATGAAATCGAAGGCAGGCTCTCTCACCTCCTTGGAGCCATACATAAAGCAGAAAGACAAACAGGGGGAAGTTACAAACCCAGCTTTTCTGCGGAGAAAGCAATCCCCGTCCCAGTCAGTCCCTGGAGCTCATCCCACCGCTGCTTCCAACTGCTGAACTCAAACCTCTCCAGCGGCTTTCACTCTGCTGCAGCCCTTCAGGCAAGGAGGGCAATTTCCCCTGGCTGGTGGAAAGGGGTTAACCCTTTCTCTGCCAACACCAGGAGGAACTCACGGCCACCAATCTAGAAAACAGGTGGTATCTCCTGCCTGAGTCTTAAGTCCCAGCTTTCTCACAGTGACTCTGCTTTTACGTTGCCTTTCAGTGAGTAATTCTCTCTGAGCTCCTTCCTTGAAATGTCCATTTCCCCATCCCCAAGTAGCACAGAAGAAAGCAAAAAAAGCACCGTCGCTTTAATTCCTGGGTCATTTCTGCTGCTTTAAAGGTGTTTCCGCTTCCTGTCTGGGCTCACAAAAAGCATCATTAAGCTGTTGGGTAGAATGCAAAAACGTATGGAAGATGAAGCCTCCTGCAGTGAGGTCAGGGTGCTCTTGTTTTCTATCAAGACCAAGGCTGGAGCAGGCATTTTGCAGGGCTGCTGGGGCTGCTGGCAGCAGGGACAGCCAGGTGTGCTGTGCAGGAGAGCCATGGCCATGGGATGTGACAGCTCTAACCCTTGGAAAGCACAGGAGATCCATGGCCGTGGGATGTGACAGCTCTAACCCTTGGGAAGCACAGATAGGAGGGAGAGGGAGTGGGATCCAAGCAGATCCCAAACTCTCCAGCACTGCCCTTGAAATGTCAAGGAGACATGGGCTTGGCATGAGAATGGTAATAGAGAAGGGAAGGGATAGCATCTCCCAGGTAGAATCCCCGTTCTTTTGGTGGCTTCGTGCTCATTTCTTCCTCCACTGTCTCATTATCTTTCACTTGCCAAACTCCTTCAGGAGCTGGCAGGGGTGGAATGTTTGCCTGGGTGGAGGTGGAGGAACCAGTATGTAAGCTGGGATGTATAGTTGTCTGTGGAGAAAGGTCTGAACATTTAGGAATGTCATGGGTTGTCCCTTTGCTATACATCACAGCCACTCACAGATGAACCAGACTGGAATTCAGACCCAAAGACCTGGCTCCAGCCATGGGGCTGAGCGTGGTGAGAAAAGGTCCAATTTCAGAGGTACCACCAGGAACACAACAGTATTAAGATAGATTTGGATATTGTGGTGTCACCTGGTCGACCCCATGACCCCACGGTCCACACCATGTAAAGCTCTCCTGTGGAGGGCACTGGTGCACTTTCCCTCTCACCAGCTCACGCCTGACTGCTTGCACAGAAACTGTCTCTCTGGTGTCACTCACCTCCTGGAGGGATATAGAAATTGTGTGCAAAACCCCAGTGACTTTAAAGGCAGGAAGCAGGTGAGAAACACAGCATAAAAGGCAGCATTTTTTGCCTTGCAGTCATCTTCCAGTTGCGTTTCCCCCTCTACTTGGTGTCAGAGTCCCTTTCAACCTTCACATCATATTGGTATGGATTACACGCCTCTATTAGTTATGTACCTTAATTCCCACTTCGGGACCTGCTTACACTGTCTTGCTGCTTGCTCCATCTTACTCATCATTTCCAAATTAGCTGAACTTGATTGAGCCAGATCAGGCTGCAGCCCTCATGCACCAAGGCAGAGAAAAAATTAGTTGCCACACTCCCTCCTCTGCAAAACCATGCTTTAAAGGGCACCGCTCTGTGCATCTGGAACAGAGCAGAGGCCACGTCTCTCCTGATGCTTATATCAGAGTTTAATAGGGTAAAAAAGTTCACAAAGCTGAAAGGCTGTGAGCTGTTCAGATGCACTCACTGTGTCGAGCCTTCCCTGCCTTCCCCTGTGTCTAGACAACACCTTAATAAAAGCAGCAGTGACTGGCAAGGGGGCACATCTTGATATTCTGTAGATAGAGGAAAACCAAAATGATGCCATTAGTGTGGGTTCACATGGGTGTAAACGGAACTAAGCACTGGACCCACGAGCGTGTGTGTGAGTTTGCTGCAGGTTGAATGCAAATGAGTGAAAAAGAGATGTACATAGACAAGGCTCAAGATTGTTGAGCTAAAAAGACAAATTGAGCTGAGCTGCATATTCGCTTTGCCCCTGGATGCCAGGAAAGCTCGTTTGAAGAGCTGCAGAAATAAGCCTCTTTTTCTCTCTCTCTCTGTTCCCCGGGAGTTGGAGTACACTGCATAGTGCTTCCTCTTTTTTGCAGTGCTCCCATTTTTGTTTCTCTTCTGATTTCTTGTTTTGTGTTTCATGCTTCTGAATTGCTGCAGTCATTCCCTTGTTGTATCTTCCAGCAATTGTCAGGAAAAAGGGGAAAAAAAAAAGCCCTCAAAACATTCTGCAAACTAACTTTGCTCAGCATCACAGACGCAGACGCCTACCATGACGGAAACTCAAGCTTGTTTGCTTTATTTAAACCTACTCCCTTGCACACATGATATAGCTTCACAGATGCCTGGAGTCTATTTACCTCCTGGCTTGTTTATCCTGAAATGGCCAATGGAAACTGCTCACATTTTTGTCTTGATAAGAATCCAATCATGGAAATTGATTGAACTTCTTCTTTGAGCTTTTCTCTTGCATTTACACTTTTCAACCAGCTTGAATTGTTTAATCTGCAGTTAATTTAGAGACATACAGCCGTGGCTCTGATATATCAGGAGATCAAGATAAATGGCTGGAGTGTTTTTATGAGCAAAAATCTCTCTAGATTCCAGTACATAAATCATTTGTTGTGAAATCGCTCATTGTCTTTAGGCAATGTCATAGTGAAAAATTCAATCTATTCATGAACAGAAAGTCAAGGGATTAGGAACGGTTTGAAGGGAAAGACTCCACATTAAAAAAAATATAAAAAGAAGGAAAGATTTATCTCTTAATACTCCCCTAACATAGCTTCCCTGCCCTTGTTTTGCAGTGTGGACTCTTCAATTCAATTTCACACTCTTTGTCCGCATAGTCTAGTGAATAGGAAGCGATGAAGATGGCCCCAGGGGAGGAAGGGTGTCTTTGTTTGTATTAATTTCAGGAACATTTTCTCTATCCTTATTCCCTGATGCAACAGAGGAAAGCTGGGAAGAGGCCTGCTGATGATTTCTTGCTGAGGGCCAGACTGTGATCCCTGTACTTGCAGCGAGAAATTATTTACTACAGGCTGGACTCATCCTGCAGAGCTCAGGTAAGGGCTGGGTAAAATGCAGGTCCCAGAAGAGACTCTGAAGCCTTTGTATACAGGAGCATCCCCATTTTTTTTAACTTTTCCTCCAATACAGCAAGTGTCTCCTTTCACTTGAGTTACAACCTCCCATGCTTCTACTTTGACCGTTTTGTGGAGGTGATGAAGCATTGTCGGTGTATAGGGGCTGTTTGCTGGAGGACAACTGTAAAATGGGCGGTTGCAAGAGGTGCAAACAGCGTAATAGAAGTATGTGTGTGAAGGAAACAGAATATTCCAAAAAGTACCCTCAGAAGAAAGTTAAGGTTAGAGATGAAGCCACCCAGGACTTCCAGATGGGAGTGACTTAAACAAGTTTGCATCTAAATCCAAATTTCCCAGCTGGGTGTACTTAATACTGAATCACAATTGCAGAAGATGTGTATCTAAAGGTTGGGGATACCCAGATTAAAACCAGATTGGGTCTCTGGACTTGGAGCTTGTTATGGAAATGAGGGGCATAAAGACCTAAAACCAACACCTTTCTCTGTTCCAAAAAACATTGCGTGAGACAGAGGCTTGATGATCTATAGCAAGGGCCCACTGCCTTCTAGAGCAAAAAGGTGAGAGAAATGTACATTCAGGATCAAGGCCGTCTTTATGAAGATTTTTGTATATATTTAGGTGGCCTAAATTTCACCTAAGCCTTTATGCCTTTCTTATTGGCTGGTTTTAGGCCTTCACATATCCCCAGTCAATAGGGAAACATTAGGCTTAGGGACTTAGAGATTTAGGTAGAATTTAGGCCATCTGAACATGTCCCTTTGAGCCTTTGTGCTAATTCTAGAGGCTCCGTGTTCTCTCTCTGTCCTTTACTCAGATGGATTAATGGAGCTCTCCCCCATCTCCCCTTTCCTTTCCCCCCCTCCCTTCCTGCTCCTCTGTTCTTGGCTTTGTATCACAGTCTGGAATTGTCTGCAGAAATGGCAAAAGAGTGTTTTTTATTTATCGGCCCAAATCCACGGCCTCATGAAAAGGAATGTTTATTCATTCTGAGTAATTCAGCCCCCAGAGTCCTTCAGACATTAAAGTTTTAATACTTCTCACCTGGAACAGCTGAGCTAGCCAGGAGAGATGAAGCTTTGATGGGAATACTTGATACAAATTTCTAGCCAAGCAAAGCAGTAATGTTCCTGTACACAGGATGAAAACCCCAACTTAAAGGAGCATACATGAAATTGTGAATCATTTTGCAGTCCTGACCAAAAAATCTCTCTTGTAGTTGCTGGGAAGCTTTTTTCTAGGCATGAAAAAGGCATCCAAGATCTCTGTAAAAAGACACCTACTCTTTTTATCTTTGCTATGCATGGCCATCACCCAAAAGACTTCCATGGGGCCATGAAGTGGCCCCATCCACACAGATGCATTCATTTATTTTGTGAAGCAGAAGCAAAACCACTGTACTGCTTGGCTACTGTGGGCAATGTCAAATGCAACAGGGAGCCCAAAGCCAGCTAATTTCAGTCTAACCTAAGGCAACAGTCAATGTGACTGCTCTGCGCTCCAGCTGCTTCCCAACTTTAATCCATTTAATTTGGCAAAGTGATGCTAATGAGATTTCATTGACAGGAAGGCCCCCATACAGGATTGCGGGTCTTGATAGTGGATGCTGAGGCAGGTGCCTGAGCTCCTTGGGAAATGCAAGTCTAACAAAGTGTGTCTCAAAATATTCCACAGTCACCAGCTTCCATAGGAGGCTCTTGCAGATGTGTTTATTATGCAGGTACATGATTATTAAACTGGGATTTTATGGCTACTTCAGCAGATACAAAGTGCAACAAACTTCCATCTCTAATAAGTAATAAATATGTCTGTTGGCACTGCCTTGTCCTGCCACCTGTGAACCAGGTTTATCCCAATTTTGAAGACCCGGAAAACTAAAAAGTTTACAAAAGTTCATGATTTAAATAAATGAATTACCCTTCACATCTGAACCTATGGAAAACTAAAAAGTTTACAAAAATGGATTCATGATTTAAATAAATGAATTACCCTTCACATCTGAACCTATTCTCTGAACCCAGCCTGGAGCCAAGGGATCAGTGACTACTGAGGTTGGGTTATACATCAGCCTGGAGCCTGGATCAGTGACTACTGAGGTTGGGTTATACAAGGTGGTCCTCACAATATGCAAACAACATCTGAAAGCAACGAACACAGGTGCCCTGAAATTATTTTGAGAATCTCACCAGAACATGTCAAACTAGCTAAGAATCAGACTGTGTAGACTGAGAAATTTAGGGGTGGAAGAAACTTAGAGAAATTAATCCTTCTTTTTTTAGTATTTAATGGAGGCAGCTTGTAGCAGACTGTGGGCATGCATGCTGGATGTTTGTTTATCCGATGCTTAAAAACCTTCTAGACTGCCTTACGTACTTGCTTGATTACTTCACTGTCTTCAAAATTGTAACATTTTTCCCACATCTGAAATTAATTTGATTTGTTATTATTCTTCCCCAGTATGTAAAATTAAACGACATCTTCTTTCTAATGACTTCTTATATATTGAAAGACTGTTATCATGTTCCCAATTTAGTCTTCTCATTCTTGGACTGAACAAACCTGATTCTTTCAGTCTTTCTTAAATGACATTTTCAAAACATCTAATCATTCTTGTTGTTCTCTTCTGGACTCGTTCCAGTTTGTCTACATCTTTCTTGTGGGTTGGTGCCCAGAAGTGTGCACAATATTCCAGCTGAGATCTGACCAGCAGCAAATAGAGCGGAATAATTACCTCCTGTGCCTTCATACGACACTCTTGTTAATACCATTCCAAAATGAGATCTGGCTCCTTTTTTTCTTTTTCTTTTTTTTTTTTTTCCTTTCCCTTCCCACAAGGACGTCATATTGTTGACTTGCACTGAGTTTGTGATGCAAACAGGATCCCAGATGGCTCCCGACACCACTGCCACGTACCTGCTTCTTCCCCATGAGGTGGGAGACAACCTGCAGCCCTTGGAGAGACATCTCCGAATCCTCCCAACTCAATGAAAGGAAGCTTTGCAGCCAGGACGCCGTTACACAGACCATGAAGTGTGAACTACTTGCTTTTTCTTGTCTCCATTTACAATGTGCATCCTAAAACTGTTGTCCCTTCCTATTAGCTTAAACAGTGCTGACAGCTCAATTCTCCTTGGAGGATCCCCCGGTCCCTCTCTCTTCTCACCAACCTTTGCTGTGCTCCTTCTAAGAAAGATGGTAGAGCAGGGGGAAAAGGTACATGAATTTCAGGACTAATAAAGTATTTCCTTGCCAGGGTATCTTTGATCCTGAGAGTGACACACGGTATCTTTCCCAAGGCCACATTCTGAAACGTTTTTAACAAGGAAGCAGCAAGTTCTGAATATAGTGACATTAGACCTTGTCTGACAAAACCATCAATATCAGTGCATAATTAATGCAAGGATCCACCGTAACGTGGACTGAATAGGGACAGAGTACTTTCAAAAATCAATTTGCTACCTGAATTACAAACACTACCGATTAAACCTGACAAGGCAGAAATCAAACAGGGGAAAAAAAAATAAATAAATTAAAAAGCCCACAAGGCAGTGTGCTGCAACGTGATGCTGGGCCAAAATCCCCAGTCCCCTCTTCTTTTTTCCGTTCTGGTTACAGGAACAACTCCAACACAAATAAGGTCCAAGCACTAGGGTGGGCTGCCCATGGGTCTTCTTTCCACTCTTCCTCCAGCTTGACAGAACTACCATGAAGAGCAGTCAGACCTTCTCCACACCCCTGGTCGTGCATGTGCGGGATCCCAGCCATGTCCAATGTGTTGAAGACTCCTGTGAGTATTCAGCACATGCTTTATGCCTCCAGCCCACTTCCTTCGCTCAATGACAACAATCTGTAGCCAAAATGATTTTATGTGGAGCGTGATGTAAAAGTGATGCTTTCACCTTCATTGCAGCACCCATGGGATGATCTAGTGGGTGGCTGGTGGAGAGAGGGGCACTGTGCTACTGAAAGTCAATCCATCACTGTTCTGCTCCATCAAACCCTGCTTTAAGATATATGATCTTGACCCTCGGGACTTGATTGAACCCGAGTAACTGTGTCCTCTCCTTTCTCTCATGCCTTTGCATTAAGCTGCGTGGAGGCACGTGGTGTCTCACTGGTCCAGCACTTCCTGTAAAACTCAGTAACTGCAAATGGTCCAGCTGTAAAAGTAGGACCCTCCTGGCCCAGAACGGCTGCTGACAGACTCCATCCACATACTGAGATACCTCCTCCTCAGTGTTTGCTCTCCGCAGGAAGGGTTTTGGCAGGTTCATCCCAAGTTTGCAGCTGCAAGTCAAATAGCAGCAGCGTTTGCCTTGTCCTAACCCCTTTCTGATGAGATTCATTATTGCAAAGCTGGTGGCCCAACTGTTCCTTTTAACCCCCTGGGTGCCACAGGCAACGTGCAGAGCAGGCTTGCTGAGACCCTCTGCGCTCTGGAGGGGGCAGCTCTCAATTGCAAAAGCAGGTACAAACCTGTGAAGGAAGGTAAATTAGGTGACACTGCACTCCGGTGCTCTTGCAATTAGCCTGGCACTTGTCACCCAGCTTGCTGGGGTCACAGCACTGCCCTCAGTCTCGTGCCTGCCCTGCAGATGAGACTGACAGTGCTGCCCGCGTTTCCTCCGGTGTGTGCTCCTCCCTGAGCCCACACCAACATCTCCTGGAGAACTGCAGAGCGTGCCCAGGGCACTAAAATGCCTAAACAACTTATTTGTTTCTGCTTGCTTCCCAAGTTCTCCCTGGGAGTTCAGTCACTGCCATATGTTATATCGCAGAGCATGAGAAATCAGACTGAGGTGGCAATTTTAACACCCTTTATTCATACATCCTATTTTTACACTGATAGATGTAAGATATGCAAAGTGTAATTCCCAGCTGAAGCAGACTCAGCACATGGTTCCTGCTGCCTCAGCCAGGGATGGAGGAGGACCAGCAAGGAAAGCTGGAGCCTGCCATTGGGATAGGCAGCTCTGCAGGCAGAGCAGGTCCTGCCTGCTGCCTGGGAGTCTCTGTGAGGTCCTGTGTGTCTCCTTCTCACTGCTGTGAGCACCATCTCCTCTGCCACAGGTGGTCCACAGCTTGAAGTTTGCTGGTGGTTTCAGTTTGGGAATGGCATCTCCTGACAGCAATGGGTGAAAGCCACCAGCATGATGGCAAAAGAGGAAAAGGCATTGACTTGTCCAACTTCCCCTGGGCAGTTTCTGGTGTGGAGGTCTCAGAGGTGTTAGCAGAGCATTGGGATGTAAAGTGGTGGCCTTTCCCTTCCTTTGCCTATTATTGAGACCATTTCTCTATTTTCTTTCCCCAGGAAGCATGCAAGTTGCTGAAGGTTTTGCACTTTAAGTAGCTGCCTGTGTCTTAGGGAGACAGTAAAGTCAAAAAATCAAAGTTTTGCTTTGTTAAGTGTGCAAAGAAAAAACGTGGAGGCAAGACTAAAGGCTGTTAGCTTCCTTTGTGGCTACACAAATGGAGCTTCTGCAAAGGGAAGACCTCAGGAGAGGCACCTGAGTCAAGAAGTGATGGATGCCTGGGGGAAAGAAGAATCCTGAACATGGACAGCAGAGTCCTCCTCCCCTCTCATGAAAAGTGCCACCTGCCTTTTGACGCCACAGGGCTCCCTGAAACAGCTGTGAAATCCCCTGCTCTGCAATGCAACTCTGCAGGAACTAGTTAAAAGGCTAAAAAGAAACATTTCTAAGTTTAATTTGAAGCACCGCATGACTGCGAAACAGATTTACATGAACGTCTGAAGCGAGGAATTTTGGAAAGACAGTGGGGGTGGGAGCAGGGGAGACCATAATTATAGCAAAGCCTTGACACAGATGCTGAAGCAGATGCATGTGGGCCAGGAAGGAGGCCAAGCCAAAGGGGACGGTGGGGAACTTCCTGACACAAGGGAAAAGCACGGTGTGTTCTGGAAAATAAGAGTGGGGATGGCAGAGGGAGAGGATATTCCCTGAGACCTGGGAGCAACCTGAGCTGAGAATGAGGATCTTTCCTCTGGACTGCAAGGGTCAGAGCTGCCAGGAAGGAGGCCAAGCCAAAGGGGACGGTGGGGAACTTCCTGACACAAGGGAAAAGCACGGTGTGTTCTGGAAAATAAGAGTGGGGATGGCAGAGGGAGAGGATATTCCCTGAGACCTGGGAGCAACCTGAGCTGAAAATGAGGATCTTTCCTCTGGAATGCAAGGATCAGAGCTGTTCCCTGATAGCACAGGGTGAGCTGAGTCTGTTATTCTGGTGGGATGAAGCCAGAGAAGGCTCAGCAATGGGCTGAAGGGAGCCTGGTCTCAAGAGGTTGGTCTCATGGACTGACTCTTGAATCTTTTCCTGAGATGGGTGCATTTGCAGCAACCCTGAGCATCTTAATCAAGGTCTGAGATTCATTAACAGCACTCTCTCCTTTACATGATGACTTATTTTTGTGAAACGCATCAAAACCTCATATTCTTGCCCACTCTGACAAAAAGGCAGCCTGAGACAGAAGATGCAAGCCTCCTTTCATTTGAAAATCAGGCTAGAAATGAAAGACACATGCCAGATGTTGCAATATAAAGCCTGGGCAGAGGCACTTGGTGCACGAGGGCAGCACAGGGGCTTAGACTAAACTGGAATTACTATGAGAGCTTTGCCATGATGTGACAGACTTCCAGGCTGCTTTGGTCTCTGGACACAAAGGAAATGGGAGGAGAAAAACCAAGCTGCTTGCCAGGCTGAGATATGGCAGTGGAGACTTTATGCCAGTGTATGTATTCATGCCTATGTGCATGCTCACATGTATAAAGAAAATAGTGTGTGTGTGAATAAGTAGGTACACCTGCAACACAGGTGTATATGTGTATGCTTATGTTTGGTTTTGTAGACTCACACATAAACTTGTGTGTGTTTTGTGTGTTCATGAGACAGAGAAACCTCCTATCCCAAATTCAAACCACAGAAGAGCAAAACCTTTTCCTTAGCACGTAACTTGTTCCTTTCCAAAAGGTCTGCTTTTTATTTCAACGCACAAAGATCTCCAAGTTCTAGCTACGTTTCCATGTTGCACTGAAGTGAAGACCATCAAGACACTTCTTGGCTTTTAGTGCCTAAAGTGTCAGGGCCTAAAATAGCGTAGTCTCAAAACTCAACCATATGAACCACCAGGAAGGGAAGAAAAATAAAACATCCCTGAAAGATGGTGGCAGTCGGGAGAATTTGGTGCTCCATCCCATTAACAACAGGGATGGATAATTAGGCTGGACAAAACAGCATAAAGCCTACACCAGGGAGTCATCCTGAGAGGCAGGGAGCTGGACTGCATGATCTAAGAGGTCATTTCCAGCTGTAACAGCGATGAACCTGATGTTTTTGAGAGCCTGTTTTTGCAGCAGTGCTCAGTGGTGGGTCAGGGGAAGGAAGGCATGTGATATATCTCCAGCTATCATCTGGCACCTTCCCCTGGATGCCTTTCCTTTTCTCTTTCTCCTGCTTGCAAATGGTCTCAACAAGACACCAATGGGTCTTTAAGAGAATGTTGCAAGAAAAAATAAAAGACACACCAGCTCTGTGCCAATGGGAAGGAGTGGAAGCGAGCCAGGAGACTGTGTCTGGGGTGCTAATTAGAAGATATTTCCTGTCGTGGTGATGCTGTTATTTATAGGACTGGGTGTGATAGGGTGTGAATGAGTGTGATAAGGTGCAAGTGTGGTAGGGTGTGAATGAGGCACCCCGAACTGGCTGCCTACAATTAGAGAAATTCGCTAGTGTGTTTTAAATCTGGCCATTAAAACTCAGTCCACTTAGGAGATGCAGGCATGCACGCATAGATAAAAGTCTTATTTACACAGATAAGGGCTTATGTGAATGTATAAGCTGCATGCGTGGACTCACACGCAGATAGACTTTTGGCATAGAGACTTGAGAAAACATGGCTATTTTCGGTGGTGTGTTTAGCCCTTTTCCTCCTAGGAAAAGCCAGTCCCCTTCTAACACGAGGCGTAACCCACTTTAATATCCTTTTTTTAACCTGCAGCTGCTGAGCTTTACCAGGCAGAGCAGCCTGCCCGGTGCAAAGCCTTCTGAGCACCCCGGGAGGCTCAAATCAGAGGGACGGAGCCTGCACGTCTCAGGCAGGCGGCTTGGCGGGGCTGGGAGAAAAGCAGATGGCAGTGGATGCCTCCGTGGGGGTCGTAAATCCGTGCTGAACAGGGCTTGCCACTTGGAATGACACCCTGTTCCCGAAGCTGGGGATTTATTTGCAGCGTTTTACGCATTCCTCATGTCGCTGGCACACTTAAACCTGGGCGGGCTGGCGCTACTGCGAAGTACCCCGTTGGCTCGGAGTTAAATTGGGGTTCTGATCTAAAATGAGATTATGCAGGAGCAGCCTGCGCTTGCTCATCAGATCCACTCCTTCTGGGTGTTCGGAGTCATAGCAGTTTTTGCTGCTAATTAATACAAGCGTATAGTGCTTTTGATTCCCTGTAGCACTGTGGAGCTGCCATTGTGATGGGAGCATGAGCTGGCATCCCATCTGCCCCATTTTCCCAAAATTCTGTTTGGAGGGATAAATCTGTCTTAGCGTAGCTTACCTGAGGACAGCAGAGCTGGAAGGAAGCAGCAGGGAAGTAGATTTTGCTCTGTTGGGTTTTTATGAATGATGATCATGCACAGTGCAGAAAAAACCCCTTCCTTTCTTCTCAGAACCCAAGCACTTAAGACAATTTTGGTACGAGGGTTTTCCATCTTGCCCCAGTTTGAAGAAACCAGTTTAAGAAATTATTAGGTGTGCAGTTATGCTGGCAGTTTGGAGGGGGTGTTCTCTGCTGAAGGTGGTGGGGATGGAGATGGTTATTAGGGGGAAGCCTCAGCCCAGTTCAGCTGTACACAGGACAGCCGGTCAGACTGTTACCCTTGGGGAGGTGGGAGGGGGCAGAAATCAGTTTTTTTAATTTTATCTGAACCTGCACTGCCTACTCTTACTGACAAATGATTCCTCATTAATACCAGAGAGCAGAGAATGAGTATCCATTTAGGTAAAAAATGATGCTGGAAGGAGTCTTGATGTCTTGTCACTCTAATAGAAATACTAAGAGGTTCATTTCTGGCTCATGGGTAAGTCTGATACCAAAAAATAAGAAAAGGCAGCTGCAGAAATTCAACATCCCTCCTAGGGAAAGATCTGGCCCTCCCTTGACTGCAGCATGTTGGACTTGTGGGGAACACTGACATCTCCTGATGGATATCCTGATGGAGAGCAGCCACGGGCATGCCTGGGCATTGCATCTCCTGGACATGGAGGTGGTGCAGCCCATTGCTTGGGCTTAGACACCATTCCTGTGCCCGCTGCAGAGCCTGGGGCTGGGCAGCATGGCCACGGCACCCACCACAAAGCACCAGCCCCCTCCTCTCCCTCCAGGGTCAGAGCGATTGTTCGGAGCTGGTTGTACCACCAGGATGTTGACGCCCTGAACAAGCCCTGCGCATTATGTCCTGCAAAGCCATTCACGGACTCACAATGGAGCGTGTAAAACACGATTCCTTCTCCTTTTCTCTTGCTAACAAAAGGAGCTGCTCTGGCTCTGGCTGCACCTTGCAGCCTGTGTGGTGCTAAGTGAGGAGATGAACAGTTAGCAGGGAGCTTGGGATCCAGGAGGCTTTTTTTTTTTAATCCCAGGTTGCCAGGTGCTTTCTGATGCTTGGTGCCATGAGCCCTGCCATTGGGAAAGAAGCAAGGCCTGGCCTTCCCTGGCTTCTTGGAGAACCAAAAGGGCATCCCCATGATCTCATTCCCTTACGCTCACTCAAAATCAGACTTTGGGCAGTTGGATGCAATTTCTTGTCTTCCTCTGTGAAAGGAAGACACAGACTCTGGTAGATTAAATTTATTGGTTCATGGAGGCTTTTCCCTTTCCTTTTCTATCTCTACTTCTTTTCTTCCCTTGACATGCTCCCCCCTCCCATCCTAATTTTCTCTCTGAGTCAAGCTACACTTCCTCATCAAAGAAGCTCTAATGGGATCACATATTTGACCAGCTGCCAGGGAAATTTCCAGTAACCTCTGAAACCCTAAACATTCCATTTTGGAGGATTACAGGGAAAATGTTTCATCTTTCTGATAGAGAAGCACCAAAAATTGAGAGTCGCCAGCTCATCTTCTGCCGTTCCGATGGAAGGAGCTTGGGCGGACTATTTTTAGGTTACAAAGCTGTACTTTGCTAAGATAAAAGCTGGGGCTCTTTCAAAGCAAAAGCCTTAAAGTGTGAAATCCATCAAGTCCGTTATCCTGGGGAGCACTGTGACATTGTTAGGCTGAGACAGTGGTGAGCCCATGTCTGGGTGAATGTAAGCCCCTGCCCTGGGGAGGCTGGAGCCTCTCTTCTCAGTACCCACTTCTAATGGCAGCCCCAACACTCTTATTTGGGAAAAAAACTGGCTGGAAATTGAGACCCAGCTTCTCTCCCCATGGTCCGTGGTGACCTTGTGGTCTTTGCTGTACAATGAAGAGGATGTAGGGCTTTTTGTGGGGGTTATTGCCCAGTGGTAGCTGAAAGTCCAGGTGGTGTGGGAGCTTGTGCTTGCTGCCAGGCAGGAAGGAGATGAACACACACATCCAGAGACCTCCTGTCCAAGAGACACTCCTGATTAATTTTGGATATGGGGGAAAGGACCAACTTAATCCCTCCAAGAGCTACTCGGTGGTGAGTATGTTAATATTCCATAGGGAATAGCAGGCATTGGTTTGGAGAAACATAGCACTGTACAGGGGCTGTATGAATGAATACATGCAGGTGACAGCTACCCTGAGATCATTCAGATTTGTTTACACTGGTGTGGATTTTTCCCCCAGAAAGATAGCCAGTTTGACAAGCTTTTCAATTCACTGATACTAAAAATATAACTATCCCAAGCATTTTGAAATTGTCAAAAGCGTCCCAGTTAGGTACTTTGTGAACAAAAACACATTCTTATTTTATACAGTTGGAAGCTGTAGGGAAGAGCAAAACAAATACCTGGGTTTGAAACAATCTGGCCCATTCCCCTTCCCTATTCACAGCCAGGCTCACAGTTTCCGTCCTCATTCACACTGGAAGATACCACTCTTCATCCCTGTTATCTCAGAAATATTCACAGCACAGAACCAGCCTCTTTCCAACTAACGCTACTCTTAAATTGCCATGTGCCTTGACTCGCCCTCATTTTAAAATGAGACTGTTTTACTTTATTTCTTTCAATCTTCCCGTGCTGATGCTGGATAGGAGTTTTGCAGCCACCCACACCCAGTCTGCAGAGCTTGGTTAGAGATCTCTGCCATGGTGCTTCTGCTCCGAGCCCCAGTGCATCCCATAATGCTGCTGGGAATCGCAGACCCGGCACTGACAGATCTTTCAAGCCTTTATGTACAAGTAACATATGTGACATCTGCATTCTCTCTCTTATCAGAAGGCTTTGTACTTATGTGAAGATGTCAAAGCACTTTATAAATATTAATTAATGCATGCTGATGGCGTCTTGGTGCTTTACAGATAAAGAGGCTGAACTGGTGAGAAGCAAAGTGGTGATGAGAGATGTGACCAGTGAGGGATAAAGCTGGGGAGAAATCCCCAGGTTGTTCGTAATTCCCCAAGTGCTTCTCCAGACACAGGGCCAGGAATGAGCAAATATAATATGTGATGTGAATGAAATGTAAACAGCTCAGGTAACTGTGTTTTCCCTCAAAAGTCAAAGAAAATAAAGAAATTGCCATGATTTAGTTATTTAACCCTCAGTCAGAAACAGAAAATAGAAAATATATTTTCCTATGGAAATGTAATTATTGTTTATTCTGTTGAACTGATTTCATTTCTATATGAAGGTGACAGTCCTATCCCCAGGAGAAAAAAAAAAATCCTTCCAGAAATGGAGTTGAAAACCAGCAAATTACAGAAAGCAGATGAAGTTCTCATCTGACTTAAGCTTCAAGGATGGGATTTTCAAAGATAACTAAGGGATTTAGCAGTCTGATTTCCCAATTTGAAGCCAAATTGTCCTTGAATGAGATCTCCCCAGACAGACATGGTCCAGGGGGAAATAGATCTACTGGAAATGAAAAAAAGGTGCCAACTCTACAAATGGGCCTTTAGAAAAAAAAATCCTCCGAGTAATGAGGACTTTCAAGAAGTGATGATATGTTACACATGCAGCAGCAACGGATAAAACCCACAAGAGGGTTATTTTAAAACATCTGTGTTCAAGAATGAGCTAAAAAGGGGGGCTGTGATGCTGTTCGGTTTAGCTGACAACATCCAATAATTCTAATGTGATAAAAGATCCTGAAACATCTGTCAAATCTATTGCTAACCTTGCTTTGGGGAAAATTCTGCCATCTCTGACTTGCTGGTTAAATAGACGTGTCCAGGGCCAAGCTTTGAGGGAGGCAGCTCAGACATTTAGGGGATCTCTTCAAGAAGTCCCACTAAGATTGTTAGAATAGGTGAAAGGAATTATTTCTCCTCTGGCTGCTACATAATAGTCCTGTGGCCACGACTGAAACATCTGACTCTTTGTTGGCCAGTGATAAATGTGGAATAAGTTAATAACAGAGTCCGGTTTTCACTCCTGATGCATATTCAGGTCCTACAAGTCACTAAAGATGAAATATAGAAGCACTAAAACACCAAGCTAGGTTGGAACGAATGCCTACTCAGCCCAGTGCTGTCTCTCATGCAGTCTTACAGGGGGACTATCAGAACAGAGAAATCCCATCATGCTGCTTCTGCCTGCACCCTTCCTGTCCCTGGTAATTTGCAGCTCTGAGCCTCTGTAGTGTAGAAGCAAGTTCCTCATACTCAATAGCTGTCAATAGATTAGTTTTCCACCCATCCTCCCCTTGAACCCATATGAACTCGCAGCACCCACAGTGTCCTGTGGCAAGGAGTTCCACAGCTGAACCACACATCGTGTGAAGAAAATGTACTTTTGGTTTTCATCTTCTGCTAGTTTCACAGAATCACAGAATCACAGAATTGCAGTGGTTGGAAGGGACCTCAGAGATCATCGAGTCCAACCACAAAAAAAAAA
>NW_015090763.1:1190477-1343061 GCF_001431845.1 Calidris pugnax
CTCCAGCCACTCTGCCCCCAGCCTGTAGCGCTGCTTGGGGTTGTTGTGACCGAAGTGCAGGACCCGGCACTTGGCCTTGTTAAACCTCATCCCGTTGGTCTCGGCCCATCGATCCAGCCTGTCTAGATCTCTCTGCAGAGCCTCTCTACCCTCCAGCAGATCAACACTGCCACCCAGCTTGGTGTCGTCTGCGAACTTACTGAGGGTGCACTCGATCCCCTCGTCCAGATCATTGATAAAGATGTTAAAGAGAAGTGGCCCCAGTACTGAGCCCTGTGGGACACCACTCGTGACTGGACGCCAGCTGGATTTAGCTCCATTCACCACCACTCTCTGGGTCCGTCCCTCCAGCCAGTTTTTAACCCAGCAGAGGGTATTCCCATCCAAGCCATGGGCAGACAGTTTCTCCAGGAGGATACTGTGGGAGACTGTATCAAAGGCTTTGCTGAAGTCCAGATAAACAACATCCACAATGAACAACTGATTCTCATCCTCTCTCACCTTGCCGCTCAGTAGACATCCCTAGACACCCCTAAAGTTTTGTCTTTTCCTGCCTAAGAGATGCCTACACTGTCAGTGAGATCATCTGGAGGGGGACGTATGGACAAGAAGCATCCCATACCTCTGCTGGTGCTAGGTGTATGAGGAAGACAACGATGCTGAACATGTTGTTCCAGTGACTGTTGAGCAATGCCACACTCAGGCACGTATCCCTGCTTCTCTTTCTCCCCAGTTAATACCCACACACGGATCTGCGCCTGCGCCTGGGACATGGGTTTTTTTCCTGCAAGTACGAGGCTTTGTAATTACACTGGGGATCTCATTTGAAAGGGGAGGAGGAAAAGGGGGTGGGCAGGGAAGTAACTGCCAAGTTGATTATCTGGGGGTTTGGTTGTTGTTTTTTTTTTTGACCATAGATGACAATCCACATGAAAGTCCCTTTCGTACATTCATTACTGGAGATTTTATAGCCTAATGAATGTGACTCATCTGCGTAATCGCATTGTTTTCCAGTACTCCAGATGTTCTGTGGAGCACCTCTGGCTCGTGATCTCCCATTTAAACATTTCTTGTAAACACCAAAAGCTGTTTGTTTGTTTTAATGTTCCATCACATCCCATTACCCAGTGAAGGTGAAAGATTGAAATGCAACGTTGTCTTGCCAAGAGATTTTTTTTTCCCCTCCTTCCTCCCTCTGCTTCCCCTGATGTATCTATGTCTAGTGTCTAATTAGTATGCAATGGGATGCAGAGATTCCTCTGTTAAATATCTTGTTGCTTTCTGCTTGCCTTGATCTCTATAAGCAGGCGGATGCCACACAGAGATCTGGGGCCTGCACGTCTCAGGTGCTGAGCAATTTCAGCTCTTATTACTTCACGTGAGAGTTCAATATGTCATTGTCTCAGGGATACTGTGCCATGGGACTCAGCTCCCTGTCTTGCACAGTTATTCACATCAGGGAAGAATAAATATCAGTGGCAAACAGCCTGGTCCAGAAGCACTGAATACTTGCTGCAATGACATTAGAGCTTGTCTAGAGACTATTTTCAATCCCATAGGTCAGTCAAACCAGCTTAATTCTGTGAGAGCTTCTTTTAACACCCAAGTGGATGTGGCTTAACACCTTTGGATGGATGTAGCAGGTTAAGCTGTAATCTAGATAGATAAAACAGCAAGCAAATGCTGAGCATAAGTTAACTGTACATAATATAGGGTGGTTCAGTAAACTCTGGAAACAAAGAAGGTTCTTTTTTATTTTGCAGGTCAGAGCAATGTGGTTCCACTGCTGTCAAAGTCACATCTATTTTAATTTTTTATCTCTTATAGATCTGGATCTGCTGCAAGTCTGGTCCTTGGAATGACTTGGGATCTCTGCAGTGCAGGGAGCCATTTCTAATTTTACAGGATTTGATGCATGAATGTCCAATTGACAAGAGATTTGCCTTCTAGACCTGATATTAGTGGGCAACTACTGTAGTAGGTAGATACCAAAAGAGCATGGAGCCTCAAAAAGTCAGCTGTGGGAAGGTAAGTGAAGTATGAGAATACAGATGGCGAAATGTAATGATAAAAAGGAAGTTTTGAAGCAAAACTCAGGATGGAAAGCAGGAGTGAAAAAGGGACTCTCTTGGCCATGAGACGATTGAACAACCTCGGCAAGTCTGACAGGGGAAAAGGGAACACCAAAATAAGAACCAAGAAAGCACTAGAGGAGAGACGAGATGATTATTTCAGTGAAGCTTTCAGAAGAGAAGCTTTAAATATTTCAAAATTATTATCAACATATTAGGGATGGGAGATTGATTTAGTCTTATGGTCTTTTGAGAAAAATTATGAAAACTAATAACAAGTCTAAAGTATGGCAAAGCTGCACTGCTTGCTTCAGTCTTAACAGATAAAGCTTAGAGGATTGTGGGAGATTAACGGCTGATGAAATGAGTCTTCGGAGTCTGTCAAACATGGAGTTCGGGAGCCGTCTGAGCTCTCTCTTCCTTGAGTGCTGCAGGGCTTTCACCAAGAAGAATGTGAATTAGAAACCTTGGGGAATAGTGTGCTACAGAGGGAAACCAGACTGATCCTCAGGGAATTGCCAAGTAGGGAAGGGCAGGGGACGCTGGGAGTCTGATGAGCTACATGTATGTTTAAAAAAAGGACTCTGCAGGAATCTGGTACATTAAACAGGACACCATGAAGGAGAAGACTGAACAGATTTATTTGCTTCTGAGAAGGAAGCTGAGAGACTCTTCCCTGAAGGAATTACAAGAATCGTCTTTCTGCCTCTGAAGGTGGCTCTTCTAGTCTGATGTATCAACGGCAGCTGTGATCTTGTGTAGCTGGTTTGTTAATAACATGTCAACAGAAATGCTTATGATACAAGCTTTAGTTTTCTTTCTCTCACCCATATATTAAAACAGTGGGTGACATACAAAAATGAAGATACATCTGCTTCCCGTTAAATGCTTCATGCAGTGGAGCAGAAGCAATACTGAATATTATTTGAGTTCTGCCCTTTCAGATTTTGGGTTGTGGTTGTTTTTTTTTTTAAGAGGTGGAAAGGAAATTTTTCCAAAAGAAGTTTCCTAAAAAACATAATTTGTGATTATTCAGTGCACTATTTTTGATCAATGCCAAGTACTTTCTCCCAGTTTTGATATTTTAAGCATTACCGATCTGCATAAAATATTTTTAATGGAGTCATTTCAACCTCCAAAAATTTGAAACGTTCTGTTCCGATAAAGTTAAACCTTATTTGGAACATTTAATTTCAGTTCTATTTCTTAGGAAAAAAAAAAAAAGACTTAAATTGACATGTTCCTCAGGATAGTTTGATTTCAATAAAATGCCATTTTTTGTCAGAAAAAAAGAATTCCAGCAGAACATTTTTCAACCTGCTCTAGTTATGAGTTACTGCACATATAGTCACTGTCATAAAAGTGTGTATCTGTGGTTACATTTTAATAACTCGTTCTAATTTCATCCAACTTTCCTGAGATACTTCAGATGTTTAACGAATGTAGCCAAATAATTTCCCACCCATTTCTCTTAACTTTTTTAATCAAGTAAACCCTGTATCTCCAGCCACCGCTTGGTTTTATGCTGTGTTTGTGGAGTTCAGATGCTGTGGTTACTGGAACTCCAAACAAGTATTTGAGTTATTTATAGAACTCTATCACTAAGACTCAGCTGAAGTCAGGCTATATATTGTTGTTTCTTTTAGAGAAATGTTTAAAATCCGGTAAATTCAAAAGACTAAAGGAAGGAAGCATTGCCATCAGCTCTGTGCGTGTGGGAAACTGAGGCAGAGTCAGACAAAGGGTGGAAGCAATCTCACCTAATTTTAGCTATCTAAAAGGTATCTAGGCCAACTTTGTCATTTAGATTCCTGTTGGCATTAAGCAGAGAAACACCTCCAGAGTGTGAATCACTTCACGTATCTTAGTCATGTATCGTAGGGTGGGGTGAAGTTCCCTTTGGAGATCTCTCTCTCACTCCACTGACTGTAGCAGGAGCTGAGGCAACTTACTTATTCTAAAAAATTTCTGTAGTTTATGGATCTCAACTTTTGTGATAAGCCTAAGGCTTCTCAGAAAATCTGTGGCAGAGTCAGAAAGTGAATGTATATCTCCTGAATTCAAGACTAGTGCTTTAATCATAAGATGGTACTTCCTCTCATAATCCCGACTCTATCTTATTTCAATAATTTAGATATTTCCTTCAAAGAAGAGGAGTGGGACATCTGTAGAATGCCGCAAAGCAATTATTTAGTTGGGCAGCTGAATCGTACTAAACACTTCTGCACTCCAGACTTCTGAAACCACGTGAACTTTTGCAAATGCTCCTGAGAGATGCCACAGGGAAGATTTCCTTTTCAGAGAAACGATCTGAGAGTAGAAAACATTTCACACAAGAGGAAGCAACATATGCCACCACAACCAAGGAATAAATAGGGAAAAATAACAGGGGAATAACAAGTTTTTCTTTTGGTGGCAAGACTGTTATTGCCTGAACACAGGAAACACAAGCCACAAGACACATCACCAATAGACCTCTTCTTGTGACAGATTTTCTGACTGGAAAAACCTCTTTCATCATATCTTCTTCCTGCATAAGTTTACATGAGGACCCTACAAGCATGTGCTCACAAGTGCATAGGAAGAGATGATAATAAATATCTCCATTATCTGTCCTTTTTTGCTGGATAAATGCCAAATCTTCTTGGTGGACTTCGTTTTAGACTCTCCAAAGTTTACTCCTATGCACATGGAGGGGGGTCTCACCACCCTGTCTGTGATGTGTTCACTGCTGGGGAAGAGGTAGAGAGCTGCCTGGCAGAAGCACACTGTGGTCAAAAAGTTAAGGACAGGAATAAAAGGAAAATGTGGAACATCTACAGGATTCTGCTCACTGTGCACTAAGGAAGAATCTCAAGACTTGATCATATGTAGGGAACCTTAAACAGCCCATATCTCCCTTCCCTGAGTGTTCTTTCTGTGTATTCAAGCACCATCTCAAGGATGCTTGGTGGCAAGACTGTTATTGCCTGAACACAGGAAACACAAGCCACAAGACACATCACCAATAGACCTCTTCTTGTGACAGATTTTCTGACTGGAAAAACCTCTTTCATCATATCTTCTTCCTGCATAAGTTTACATGAGGACCCTACAAGCATGTGCTCACAAGTGCATAGGAAGAGATGATAATAAATATCTCCATTATCTGTCCTTTTTTTGCTGGACAAATGCCAAATCTTCTTGGTAGACTTCATTTCAGACTCTCCAAAGTTTACTCCTATGCACATGGCTGGATAAATGCCAAATCTTCTTGGTGGACTTCGTTTTAGACTCTCCAAAGTTTACTCCTATGCACATGGAGGGGGGTCTCACCACCCTGTCTGTGATGTGTTCACTGCTGGGGAAGAGGTAGAGAGCTGCCTGGCAGAAGCACACTGTGGTCAAAAAGTTAAGGACAGGAATAAAAGGAAAATGTGGAACATCTACAGGATTCTGCTCACTGTGCACTAAGGAAGAATAGAACATCTACAAGAGGACCGTACCTCAGGATTCTGCTCACTGTGCACTAAGGAAGAATCTCAAGACTTGATCATATGTAGGGAACCTTAAACAGCCCATTTCTCCCTTCCCTGAGTGTTCTTTCTGTGTATTCAAGCACCATCTCAAGGATGCCTTTTTCACAGCCACTCTACCATGAGGGACTGTTCAAGGTAGAGAAGAGTTTCCAGCCTTGAAAGTCAAGGCAAACAGTACAAAGGGAGCACAGAGGGGAAGAAGTGATTTCCTGAGTGTCATCTGGGAGATCACTGGCGTGGACAGTTTGAAACCCGGCTGTGCCAGGCACTGAGACTGGTATCCCTTTTCATCGAGCTGAGCTGTCCTCACTGAGAGGAAAATGCAAATCGTATCTAAGCTGAGTTCCTGCAGTAAGTGTAGCTCACGTCGGTGAGGTTTGATTTTACAGCTCTGTTCATCTTGATTGCCTCTTGCTATAATTTTCAGTCCTTTCTCTCAGCTGGTGCCTTGCTTACATGATATGTGAAAATATTAAATTAGTTCCCTTTACTGGAAATTATATTCCATTAAACCATTGTCATAGCTACTAAGAGACCTTTCAGCCTCCTGGTAGACTTTGTTTTAGAAACATCTGACAAATCCTATGGTACTCTTATGGAGAGTTCAAAGCAAAGGCATCATAAGCTTGAGCAATTACAGATTAAGTGGTTTAATATTGCAGAGAACAGAACAGGGAAAAGGACAACGTGTTGGGTATCTGTGGCCTTCCCCAGGTTGTACTTTGCTGGCTCTTTGTGTTTGAGCCATTGTCCTTTGCCTTTTACATCCATCTGCAATATTAAAACACTTAATATGGGCAGTAATTATTCCAGCTGATGATGCTTTTGCTTTGAACTCCTTGCTGGAGTGCCAAAGGATTTGTTAGATATTGCAATGATATGGAGTGGTTTGAGGGACAATACTTCCACCCCCTATAGAGCACCCGCAAGACAGAACATAATTGGACTACAAACTTTGAACTTGCTGAGGTTTTTCATCTTACTTTTGGTGTGCACAAGTGGCTATTAGGTACTTGCCTGGATCATATTTTCCCCATGATAATAGAGAACAATAATAACATTAATTCTTAGCTGCATTAGGATATTTCTTACATATCAGTCTCAAAGATGTCACAAAGGGGTGGGGGGTAGTATTATTTTTTTAGGGGTTGATCTAGAGTTTTAAAGAAGTGGTAATTTTATTGGAAAAAAAATGAGCTTTCATGTCTGGGCTAAAAACAGCAACAAAGTTGCAATGAATTGAGCAAATAGTTCTGTTGAAAAACGGAAAAGTGGACAGAAATGTTCTGAAGCAAAGAGAAAGCATTCTTTGAGACATGTTCAAAACATAACACCTCAATGGTGTTCTTCTATGGTGAACATGCTGAACAAAAGACAAGAAAAAAGTTTTTTTAAGGAATTAAGTGTCCTACAAATAGAATGCAAAATCTGATCTTCTGTAAGCACTCCCTTTAGAGAAGCTGTGATAGAGTTTCATTGGCTTTACTTTGTGGACTATAGACAGAGATCTAAGTTACCAGATGATGAAAAAGTGTAGGCAAAGGGAAAAATAGTTTCATTTCAATCATCTTCCACCTGAAAAAAAAAGCCACATGTATAATCAGAAATATTTGTTTATCTGAAAAAACGAAGCTTTAAAAAGAAGAGAAAAAGTTATGAAAATTATAATTAAAATTCTCCCTTTCTTTCTGCACTGAGATTTCTGATTTTAAAAAAAAATTTCCACAAGTTCTACTTGTGTCCTTTGCTGTTATCTTTTTTAACCTCAATTCACCAAAACACTTATCAAAATAGAGTCTGAAAAGTGACTTGATTAAAGGGCGTAAGTATCTTCACTTCAAGAAAACAGTGGGTGCTAAAGGACTCTAATCAAGTACAGAAAGGTGTAATAAAAACCAATGGCTGGAAGTTTAAGCCAGACAAATTCAAATTAGAAGACACATATTTTGTAACAAAAAGGACAATTAACCATTGGAATAAAATGCTAACAGACATGCTGGATTCTCCTTCCTAAAGTCTTCAGGTTGGTACTGGATTCCTTTCCAGAAGATTTGCTTTAACCAGGTACAATTAATGGACCTGAATACAAGGATAATGGGCTGAAATCCTCTGACTCAAGAGTAGTGCTTTTCCCACTGAAATCAGTGCATCTACTCCTGCATAAATGGGGAATTAAGTTCTTGAAAGATCAGAGATGAAATAGTACACTGGGCATCATGTTGTAGAAAGATATTTTACTTACACTCTTAAGGGACAACACCTGATGTTTTGTGAAGGGATAAGGGTGACAAATGGTTCCTAATCTCATAAGACTTGAGACAAGAAAAGTTTCTGGTTGGTGCCACATGTGTGAGGAGCAAATTCATTGGGAAAAGTTTGTGTAATTTAAGAAAATCTCATCCAAGTTGGGAGCTGTATGAGAACTTTGCTTTTGATCTATGTGAATAAAAACAAAAAATCCATGAAGCTGTTCTTGTTAATTTATGCTGTCATGTTGAGAGTTGTAGTAAATCTTTATGTGAAAGATCAATTCATAGATAAATAAAGTAGAAAAATAGATAGGAATGGAAGGAGTATTGTTATGCAATAGGAACTTCTTAACACAAGTCCTGGGCTCATCTGTTTTGTCTAGTTATGATTTCTGCTTAAGAGAAGTATTGGATTCATCCTCTTTCACATTATGCACTTCTCTGAGCTCTCTCCTGACAGATCTCTGGTCAGCAGTGGCTTTGCCTTCAGCCTCTTGTGCTCACCTAAAAAGCAGGTGTTTCTCCTTTGTCCCTGATTGACTCAAGTAGAGAGAAGGGGGTGGAAAAAAACCACCATCTCCCCTTTGGTCCCTGGATGGTTTTTGCTGTCTTTCTTTGCCTGACCATTACTGTTAACCTCTGAAGATAACTCAGAAGGAATCCTTGAGAAGATGTCACCTGCAACGAGACTCACTCTGCATTTACAGAGGAACTGAAATGTGCTCAGGTGGCAGGTCTAGGCAAGGTTCCTGGTCCCAGAGCAGGTGGGTGGCTTTGAGAGGGGTGCAAATTACTGCACAAAGTGACAGCCAGTGTCCATAATGATCATATAACCATTGCACTAAGAGCTCCACTATTGGGAATATCCCATTTTGTATTGGTATCTGCTATACTGGACTGGTGGCTGTTTGTCTTTTTTGATGGAAATGGCTCAAAGCTCAAGAAGCTTTACACTACTGAATTCCTTGCTGTTGGGCAAAATTGAATCCTCTTTGCTTTTTGTTGATCAGGTTAGAAGAGAAATGGGCTCAGAATCATGGCCTGTGTGCTTCCTGCCTACCCTGCCAGTTTGAGTTTAGGACTGAATTTTCCACTCTGTGCTTAGGCTCTCAGGATAACTCTGCATGGGTTGAGGTGGAATGGGAACGGTCCTGGGCTGTCTCCCTTGCTCACAACCTGTGGATGAGAAGCTGAGATGTTCCTAAGACTGCAGGAACACTCATGCTCTCCCCACAGCCATGCTCCAGAACTGGGGCTGGAGACTTTCATAGGACAGGCTTGGAGGTTTCCTGTGTGGATGAGAATGAGCCAGACCTATACTTAAGCTAGACTTACTCTGGTAATTCCAGGGAAAATTCCTGGACTGTTGTGTAATCTGTTTATTACTGTGAAATCTTATGTGGATTAGTGTTACTGTGAAATTCATGTACAGCAAGCTGCTCTGGCAACTCTGATGAGCAAGAGTAGAAAGCGAAAAGCAACAGGGGTACACAAAGGCTGGGGCAAGGACAGAATTAAAGGTCTTGATGCCTTCATAAGCTCTGCAAAAGCCATTGTGCAAGCACGTACAGTGTTGGATACAACCTCCTTCCCACAATGCCTGTGAAAGCACAGGACTGAAATAACACATTCTGATTTGCAGGGGTCATTCCAGTAGCCAGTGTTGGGCTATTCTTATGCAATGAAAAGACTCTTGTTAATTACTGTGACTTCTTTACAATCATAGGATGTACACATTTGAACCCCGAAGGGTCCTCTCCAGAGAATAACCTTTATTTGCTTGATTGCTTCTGTTCAGTTAATTCTGCCTAATTACTATTTTCTTCCTATTAGATCCTAATTATATACAGTATTTTCATTATAAAGTGTAATGTTTCCCTGAGAACTATGTCAATTACACAGACAATATTACCGGAGGTCTCATTTACTTCATTAAACCAGAGAGCAGTCTCTCTTCTGATTAAAACTGCAGTTGGAGGTATGGACACAGCAATGTCCTACTCCTATAGTGTAGATATGAGAGCTGATCAGATGATGATTAAAAAGAAATATAATTCATATTTTTAAATGGATAAAGGTGCCTCTCTCTGACTGCTGATAGTTTTAAGATCTTGTGTATTCCACCTGAATGTCTTTGCAGGGAAGTCAATGGTGCACTTCCAAAGTTTCAGGAATTAAGAAATTATGAAACTATGAATTAACCAAAGCATGAATAAATATTGTGTAAAGAGAGATCAAAAGATATGAAAATTTAGTCCTATTAGAACAACTGTGTGAGTGATTGCATAGCAATAAAGTGGCAAGTATTGAACGGAATACAGAAAATCTAGGAACACATATTCTTCTGTCTCATAGAAGAGCAGTCTGTCTTTGCCTTGAATGGTGGTAGAAAGAGTGTTGCTGCAAAAAGGAATGCATTTGGATGTAGTATGTAATGAGCGTATGGGAGTCATTGATACAGGATCTCAGCCAAGCCAAGTCATCTGAGGGAATGAAGGGAAGGAAGACTTTCCATTTCCAAGCACAATAACTACCTCATTCCAGTCAGTAAAAATCACCAGCAGCTTACGATGGGTTGAGAGCTTTGTTGTGTGACACCAGGATGTTTAATTTCCTTGGAGCCCCAGCATCAACCTCCACCTGTAAAACGCGGGTACCATTTCCCTGTCTGTCTCCTTCTGGTGTCAGGGCTAGTACACTAATGACTTAAAATTCACAGATCCTATTCATACCATCACATGATGAAGGAGCCAACTACAGTAAATGAAAAATATCATTCTCATGCAAAGGCTGCAGGTAATAACATTACATCGTAATTCACTAGACTGTGCAACTCCAGCGTAACTCAGTGTATAATCATATAAGCATCTAGCACACACTCGGCACTTCATAAATAATAAATAATAATATTAATAATACAACTGCTGGCACAGTAACTTTCAATAATAACTAGATTTTTAAAAAGTGTCAGAGCCAAATGGGATACCCAACATTCTCTGTGTTTCGTAGGACTTTAGAAGCCTTTCAGGAGAGTATCCAGAAATCCTGCTTCAGTCACAAATAAGGGAAGCTTGGGGAGAGCTGGGGATGTGAGCAGAAGAAACTGGCATCTCAGGTACTCCTGACAAACCTCACAGGGACCACATTAAAGTACCTATAGGTCACAGGCCTCCAGAAAGCATGGACAGAAGAGATCCCAAAAGGTTTCCTGTTCTGCTGTGCAAGCAAGTGCAGTATCACCTCCTACTCCGTTCCCATTCCAGACTTTGGTTTAACCTTGTTCTCCAAGACTTCCTGTGGTGAAGATCAATACTGTGCTCAAGCAACCTGGTCCACTGCTTCATTTCCCAGAATGTGAAAAATGTTTTCCTAACATAACCTAACATAAACATCTCTGCCTCAATTTAAGCCCAGTATTTCTTCCCCTATATCTTCCTTTTAAAACCTTTTATTTTTTGGAAAGAGGTTACTTCCTGATTATTCCTGTATCTTTTCTGCTAAGCAACTCCAAGTCCTTCTGTCTTTCCCCTTTGATTTTTGATCATTTTTATTGCTCTGGATTCTCTCCATTTTATCCACCTTTCCCCTATATTCCGTGCTAAACCTGAACATAACACCACAGCTCAAATCTCACCAATACTCCATCTAGTGAAAAGAACAACTAATTTGTCACTCAGGTTGTTCTCTGATTTATGTATTCTAGTATATTCTTTGCCCTTTTGTGTAGGATTGTACATTAATATATATTATAGATCCCTTTGCTTCCTAAGCACTTGACATTTTTCCCCTAATTTTCCCTGTTTTGAGATTTAAAATCATATTTTCCTTGAACATAATTTGGTTAGCTGGCAAATACAGACATGACTTTTTCACTATTAAGTAAATATAAGGTGTTGCTCTGTCAATGAAGAGATCTTTAGCAAGGGAACAAGAACTAGAATGACCCCCAATATTTCAGCCTCTAGGACATGAAAATGCAAAGAAAAAAAGAGGTAAAAGTAAGTGGAATTGAGAAAAAAAAGTTTATAATTTTTATTTCCTATAAAGTTTTTCTTCTCTGTGAAGGCTTAATTGGGTGATCATCTTGATTGGATTATTGACAGAAGTTTAATGCAGTTAGATATTATCTCACTGAGTTTCAGATTTCGAAATCCACTAGGATCTTTGATTATCTCGGTCCTTTTATTCACATTAGCAAACTTGTCTCTAAATAAGAAATTGTGCAATGAAATACATCTCAATGCTATGAATTGTAAGTTTTCACCTAGTCAAAAGAAAAATGGAAGTGCTGCCCAGAAAGTGTAATATGGATGGGAGTAGGGGATGATTTGAAAGTTTGGTAAAAGGCCTGAAATCAAAGATTTATGTGTAACTTTGAATAGGGTGAAAGGTGGTAGGAACTGTTTCTAGGCACTTTTTGAGGATGACTCAAAGAAAACTTGTTATACCTTGTAGTCCACCACTGTCTTCAAGTCATTTCTTTGCGGCCAGGTGGATGACCAAAAGATTTGGGTTACTTTTTCAGTGAGAAAAGAAATACAAGACAGAGCATCCCAGCAGCTGGGCGTGTCACCTGGGTGAGCACATGGGGACACTCTTGTGAATGTGCATAGGACACATATATAGTAGTGGCACTCTTTTCACAGGCTGGCCCTACGCCATCCAGGAACAAGACATCGTGTCTCTTGCTACAGCTCATTACCCAGGTTTATGGAGGCTTTATGGACCATTACAATGATCTGATGTGGATTTTAAATATGGAACAACATGGGGTACTCTAATGGCTTTATGGCCCTCTTCAGCTAGGAAAAGCTAGGCCTCCTGCCAAAGTACTGTGAAAGCCAGAAGAAACAAGGGGTTGAACAGATATGACCTTTCAGTATCAAGAAAGACTATGGTACATCTAGTAGGAATCTATAGATGCCCACATAATTCTTCCTGCTTAAATGCCTTGCCTCACTTCTTAAACACGTTTAACAAACATCGGGCATCCCTGAAGTTCAGGATCTACTTTTTTCTTCATCAGCCTTGCCTTTTTTCAGTCAAAGATGCAAACCTTGCATCAAGCGTTTTTCTTTGCCACTTTGCCTTCTCAGCTCAGAAAAACTACGATTGGTCTCCAATTCTTTGGTGGATGTTCTGCTGGTAGAAAATTAGCTCCATGGAAGGGTAAATGGAGATATCAAGGAGCATACGGGTAGCCAGATGGAGAGATGTAAACACAGAGGAAAAAGCTGGATGAAGAATAAGGCTGAAAGATTGTGTGGATGGATGGACAGTGATTCACTATGGACAGATGGAAACTGAAGCTGTTTGGAAAACAGAATTTCTGTTCAACTGTGACACATTGGAATTTGTTTCCATCCAGAATGGGAAAAAATTCAATACATTGGCATTTTTTAAGAAAATGGAAATGTTACATGCCCCTTCCCTGTCTCCCAGTTGTTTCAGAAACAAGGACATAATTCAGTATTTTAAAACTTTGTAATGCAACAGGAAATACATTTGTGATTTTAGAAATGCTGGATATAAGGATGCCTAATTTAATAGTGTCTATGACTTTAAATATAAAGCTGAAACTAAATGTGGTCACACATTGAAGAACAATGAGAAGCATGAGTTCTATTAAAGATAAACACATTTCCACAAAACTTTTTAAATTTTTATGACATTATGTTGTTTTAAAAGTCGAAGTCTTCCATTCCTAGTCATTGCGTCGTCCTCTAAAGGAATCAAGAAACAGTCCAAAAAAAGCCAGTCAGGTATGGCGGAGGGTTTGAAAAGGGACAGGGGATGAAATCATGGAAAGGTGTCAAAAGACGCATTGCTGAAGGTTCAGAATTTGTCCCATTGCAGTTGGCGGCAGTTCTCATTAGGCTCAGTAGGACCAGCTGGGAGTTTACCCCGAGCTGGCAGTGTCTAATGGAAAACCATAAGCCACATCAGCCTGTCGCAGCACGGGGAAGGAAGGCTTTCAGACCAGATACCACACGTGTTTTAGTGCCAGGCTTTCCAGATGATGTTCCTGAACATCTCTGCACTCCAGTTTAATGATTTGCAGAGAGGCCAAGGTGGGCTTCATATGCCAAAGTATTTTTTAACTTGACTTTCCCTTTCAGTGGGAACATCCTTTGTTCCCAACTAAAAGATGTCCATGCCATATGAATGGCTGCTTTGCCTGATGGGATGAGTTATGCTGCCAAATTGTTAAATGATCAATGAATAATAAATCACCCCTTGAACTGTGCCCATGTTCTGTTGTTGTGGGTGATACTGTGCACTCTAACCTTGGGATGCAGCTCATTGTTTATGGAAAAGAGACACAAACTATGAGAACTTGAAGCAGCAAAATGACAAATTTCTGCTACGTAGAAGTTGCTTTGGATCCCTTCTGCAGCTTAACTAGATTCATAGAATGGTTTCATTTGGAAGGGACCTTAAAGATTATATAGTCCTACCTCCCTGCCCTGGGCAGGGACACCTCCCACCAGACCAGGTTGCTCCAAGCCCCATCCAGCCTGGCCTTGAACCCCTCCAGGGATGGGGCAGCCACAGCTTCTCTGGGCAACCTGGGCCAGGCTCTCACCACCCTCACAGCAAAGAATTTCTTCCTAATATCTCATCTAAATCTCCCTTCTTTCAGTTTAAAACCATTCCCCTTCATCCTATTGCTCCACTTCCTTATAAAGAGTCCCTCATATATATATATATTAGGGGCAATCATGAAATCACCTCCCAGATCAGCTTTCCACTTGCAGCAATGACACCAGCGCGTGATGCATCTCTTAAATTTTCACTCCACGACCCTGTTTTTCCTTGATGCCTTGCAAGAGGCAGCTGCCTGGTGCCATTGCCCAAGAAGGAGGGCAGAGAAGCAAGAAATCAGTGCCTTGACACTGAATTTTGGCACAGCTGCTTCTTCCATCCCGAGAGGGGCCCCTGAATATCCTCTGCCGTGTCGCATTCTGCGGCGGGACTTGTTGCATATTCTAATTCCCCCTCACTCCCTGATTTAGTGCTACAGCTAATGCTTTTGATGTCAGTCTGAGTGAGATAGAAAGGTTTAAAAATTCATAGCTGACCTTTCACTGACACGTTTAGTTTCCGTTAGGCAAGCGCTGTGTGGCAGGTCCAGGGGAGGGGAGGGCAGTTTTTAAGGCTGAATTGCCTTTATCTTAAAACAAGAGAAAGCATTAGGGGTGTGGGGGGAGTTGGTGTTTCAGTTCTGTACAAGGGAAGAAAGGGAGATGGGAATGAAAATTAAACTGAGGGAGAGAGGCCTCAAAAGCAGAGAACAGGCTTATGAAAAATATATACCTTCACCAAAGGAAGATGGAATACAAATTGGATCCCTTTTAAAAATATGCCTTTAAAACAGACGTTTTAAAGGGTGGGAAGGGGGGATAAAGGAGGAGGGAGAGAGGGGGAGCGAGATGGGGGGGGGGAAATGTCTCTTAAATGTGTTCAGAACATTTCTGCAGCCTGCAGAGCTGGGATTGTTTATTAGAAGATAAGATAGTGAAAAATGTATTTTGCAGAAAGAAAATAGTAAAGCTGGTTTCCCAGCAGATAAGAAGCCAAATTTCTATTTTATGCTCAATTGAATGATTCAGTTACATTATCTAGGAGGCAGCAGTGAAATAACACCCTTCGGAAATGAGACTGTGAGGACACGCGGTTCAGGGGAGGCAGCGAGGAGCCCGTCACCCGGCGACTCGGACACCAGCCGTGGGACATCCCTCCCTCCCACACTGGCTCTGGCTGAGGATGGGAAGAACCATGTCCCAAACAGCCCTCACAGGGCTCCAAAACTGTAAAGATGCAGGATTAGTGCTTTGTCTCTGCACGCTGCCCACTGGCAGCCAACACCGCTGCTTTACAAGCCATGCTGCTTATTTCAGGATGGCTCCCTCCCTCCTTGCCATGCCATAGTCCATCCCAGACCATGGCTCATTGGGATTGTCAGGAATAGAGAGGAGATCCGTGTGGAGAGAGCTCTTCTCCCTGTCTCTGCAGGACAACTCTGGGGCCCGGAGTGATGGCAGGATCGTGCTGGTTTTCCCTCTACATCATCTTTGCATTTCTTAGGTCTGATGTCTGCAGAGGCAGCTGCTGTCTTGTGCGAGAGAATTAATGTGACATGTGCCAGGACATGTGTTTTTGCAATTTTACAAAGAGTTCTGCAGCTTTTAGGATTTTCCTTAGAGCTCCAGCTTCTGGAAAAAGGAAAGAGGAAAACAGGAAAAGGAAAAAAGAAAAAGGAACTTATTTAGCCTTCTAGATGTGAAGAACAGCCTGTTTATATGAAATAAGTACCTGTATAGTCTCAAAATCCAGAAAAAAGCCCAGGTATTGTTATTTTAAAATAAAAATTGTGCTAAGTTAGCACAAAACTCATTCCCATGATTTTTTACCCCAGAATTCTTAGATGATGGACTCTCCATTTCTGACTGCTCAAGGTTAGCAATATTATTTGCTGTGTTCCTTAGGAGACTTTACCTTTGTTTTGCTTTTTCTTTCTTTTAATATAAATGTCATTCTTTCTTAAAGCTTATGGCTCCCTCTGTAAATGAAGAATCAAATGAAGCATGTGGCACATTAGTGCCAATCTTTTCCTTGCACTAGAGGCTCTGGCTTACAATAGTGGTTGTTGTGTCCTTGATAAGTCCATTTTTTATTTACTGAGCCATTTAATTCGTGATTCATTATTTGTATGGGCCTGTCCACACCGATCATCCAAAGAGAAATCCACTATTAAAGGACACAGCAGCTTTCTGCAGTTTTCACAGAGTCTCTGTCATGGGCAATCTTAGCTGCTACAGAAGCTACACCAGACTTTGAGTTGATGTATGGTTAAGCGCACAGACTAGAGTACTTAAAGCCAAACTCCTGCATTAGTGGTTGTGGAGGAGAATATATTTCTCTCACACCATGAGACCAAGGTGTGATGACAGCCATGTCCAGGCTGTGGACACTGGGGGTGGTGGCAATGGGCTGGTCCTCTTCAGCCTGGTGTTTTTTTAGTGGCCTGTTAGATGACTAACGACTGCAGCCCAGGTACCAGTAGGCAGATATATCACATTAACTGGCTTAAACTGGCATCTTGGATAGTGGCATGATTTGGAAAGATAAGAACTGAATCCCATGGAGAAAATGGACTATTTATTGAGCAGAAGGTGTAGAGGCATGATTCACCAGAATTAAGATGGTAATTTAAAGAAGGAACCAGAGAAAATATTCCTTCTTGACCACCGCAGATTTGAATATGTCTTTAGGGACTGTATTAGAAAGAGAAAATATTTCTTCTTGACCACCACAGATTTGAATATGTCTTTAGGGACTGTATTTGATTACATGTATAATATTATGGTTTACTATATGATTTACAACTAAAGGTCCTGATTAAGACTGAATTGCCACTGCAGTAGGTAGGCATTGATTAGACATGTGAAAAAGAAAATCCTTGCTTCAACCTTACTTTTTGAGAGAGCATAAAAGATAAAAAGGAAGATCGAGTTCATAGAGCCGCTTGGTAGGGACTGGAACCCAATTTCTGTACTCTAATTCACAACGTTTACTAAAACTTCCTTGTCATTTTCAGCACTAAGTTTCCTTCCAACAACACTCCTATGTATCAGTTTGATCCATAATTTTGACAACAACATGTCAAAACAAGTCCTTCTGAAAAGGTCTGAGGGAAGTTTCGCTTCTGCTTTTAGGATATATTTCAATGGTGCCGAACTTTCCATTTCCACATTGTATTTTTTCATTATAGTGTAACATACATTGGTGAGCTGATAAAGCTCTGAGGAGACATGCAAGACATTTTAATCTTGCTTAATGGTTTAATCTTTTCCTTATGAAACTCTGCAAGTTTTGTTGTGTGTACGTTTTCAAAAATGTTGATTTCCAGCCCAACAGAAAGGCTTTCTTGAGCCAGTTTTTTCTCTTTTAAGGCCATATGTCGATAGGTCGATAGTAGAGGTACCTGGTAGATTCTATTGTCACTCTCATTCCTTTTTGATCTGTTAGAGAGCTAGAAATAAATATTTACCCTTTCTTCTCCCAAATCTAGAAATAAAATTTTAAGTCTTGACCGCTGCTGGCAGAATTTTCAGCAGAAGTTCCAAAACGAGGGAGTATTTAGAGAAAGGACATCTCCTAAGGGGAGGAAAGGTTGAGAATTAGAGAGATTATTTATAGCTTGCTCCCTGCTGTGGATGAGACAGCGCTGCAGTGCCCAACTACCCAGTAATTGAGAAACCACTGCTCATGCTCCTTGGGAATCCAGGGTAGCATCGAAGGTGGTCAGGAGAGCAGAGGTAGTGTCTTTTAGACTGCACTTTCTTTACAGCACACCTCTGCAGGTTTTTTTCTTAGTACAATAAAGTCTTTGTCCATTACTGGGACTCCAGAGCATTACAGCCACACAAAAAAATAAGCTATATTTTGAGCCTGTTAAGGTTTTCACCTCTAAGATAAAAACTAGGCTGGCTTCTTAGGGGACCAACCCTGTCATGTGCTGTAAAAAATAATTGACAAATACTTCTGTGATCAACCATCAGAAACCCCTTTCGTTAAATTTTGTGGTTCAGCCTCTTGGAAAAATCGGTCTCGGTGTGAAATTGCTGGAAAATCCTGGAAGTTTGGGTGAAGGTTTTTGAGAGACTGTACATGAGTGAAAATCTTGTCCTTCCCTAGTAGGATGTGACCAGTCCATCCATGTATTTGGCTGAGCACAGTATCAGAAGAGATGCAGACATTACAGAATACAGTATACCTGGGGTGATGAAGAAGTGTTGTGCCTATTCCAATAGTGCCAAGTGGGACATGGGTATGCAGATATATGCAAAACCATTGTTGACAAAAAGCAATGGCAGAGGAAACTGACTTGATGTTGCAAATGGTTTAATTATTGTGCTAAAGGCACAGACTGTTCAAAAAACAACCCACCTGACTTTTTTTTTTTTTAACTCACCCATTTCATCTCCTTGTGCTTATGTGCAATGAGGCTACATTACTTACAGTCCATGGAATTATGGAGCAGGATGTTTGCACCTCTGTGTCATTCATGACATTATACCATGTTGCTCCGAGCATGACTTTCTTTTGCTCTGTTGGCACAGACAGGGTGGAGTTCGTACAAATTCCAGACCTTCCTTTTGGGGATTTCCACTTGCTCTTAAACTACCAACATGGTTGTGTTCATTTTTGGCTTAGGCTCAGGTCTAACTTCACCCCATAGTGCTGCAGTGATATGACAGGACTCACACTGAAATGGCAGGCAGCAGGGCTGGGCACAGTGACGTTGGCACTGTTTAATCTTGCAGGCTTTGCTGTACTATTATCTGTTAGGATGGCAAATAAAATATTGATTCATTCAAACAACTGCATTATTTGGGTCAAAGAACAGAAAGAAATTGCAGCTTGGCTTGAAACTGGGAAACAAACTCTTCTGTATCAAACAGGGACAGTAGGAGTTAATGAAAGGTTGAGAATAAAGCCATTTTTCTTAGCACTTTGTATTGTTTTGTTAATCAGTAAAAGAGATGTCATTTCTCCAGGCCTGTGGGGACTAAAGTAGAAGCCCCTGAGATGATTACATTGGATATGAGCTAAAGTATCTTTCCAAGAGATAAAAAATGTCTGGCTGACTAATAACTATGAGACAACAAAAAGAGAGAGGGCGGGGGGGGAAAAGAGAAGATGTAATGCAGCCCGAGTCACTGAGGTCTCTTGTGGGAGCATTTTAACATGCACCCAGTCTCCCCCACCACACACACACACACACAACTCTCTCTTTAATGTGCCTGTTCCCCTCGCTCGCTTTGTAAAAATGCTGCCATGAAAGCGGGAGAGTTTATTTATAGGGAGAGCACAAGAAAACAAATGTTTCATTCACTGAACTCTAACCTCTTTCGATATTAATGCGTGTGATAAATTCGTTGGCTAAAGGCAGGAGATAAACGAACTGCATTTAGCCACCAAATTACATTCCTTGCTATCCTTCAGCAAGAAGAGCGAGGGAAACGCTGGCGACTTGTTTTTTTCATCAGCACCGCACCTAACGCCTTATGAGCAATACCAGTGACTAATAACAGCAGCTCCCCAAGCAGGTATTTTATTCCTGCAATGCCCTCCAAAGTAGCCTGAATTTCCTTCAGAAAAAGATGCCCAGTGTTGGGTTTTACCTCTGCAGGCTGATCTGCATCCTGCAGCCACCCGGATCCCTATAGACAGCAATCACACTCCATACGCTCCTCCCGCCTGGAGGAGATTTCAGGCTCTGCCTGTGACAATCACGTCGGAACGAGGCAAATAACATTTGCCAGGTAATTTATTCAGGTGATGTTATAGTATTTTGATAGCATTATTTGCCAATTGTGTCCTCCCTATTCCTCCATTATACATCCTGTTTATAGAACCGGTGAAACTATTTGTAAATAAGTTTAATAGATCAGATTCACAGCACTTTGCAAATAAAATATCATGGGAGTAATCTCCTTGCTTCTAAGGCAGGAAATCAGCAAGAACATGAAAAGAAAAGCTTTCTTATTCCTCTCACTCACTGTGATGCCTGGTGGGAAGGTATGAGCAAGTTTCCTGGAAGACTGGCACTTCTAAGGTACAGATTAAAGCTCAAAAAAGTCATTATGGGACATTCTAAAAATTGGGAAACTTTCTAGAAAATTGATAGTAAGTTACGTACTTGGTTCATTTAGAATATCTTTTTTATAAATTAAAAAATTTTTAATCCTTTGCCACCACAGGTGCATGAATAAACATGCGTCCTCCCAGAAAATTTAGGGACGATTGTCCTATTATATCCTGCATTTTATTATATATATTATACCTCATATTTATAGCTATCTGACACTGATAGACACTTAATATCTAGGACAAGGCAAAATTAACTTTTTAGTCCTGGTCAAAAAGGGATGTGCAAAGTAAACAAAACCAAGCCTCACCCCTGCTCTTGTGAGCTTTCCCACCCTAGATCTGCTTGCCCAATGTGCCAGAAATGGATTGAGGTCAGGGAGAAAGCCACTTTTGTATGATTTCCATATGATGAGAGTCTATAAACCCAAACTTTCTTATGTGTCTTCAGCAAGCTCTTGCTCCCTCGCTGACATTTAGTATGTCTACACTTGGTCACAGTGTAAGTCAAGAGGAAGGCAAGTGAAGCCACTCTGAACTTCATGGCTGTCTGTAGTCAGCTGACATAGATAAAATTCCTGTGGCTGGGCTTTTACACAGACATTCCTTCTCCCACAAACAAGATTAAATTCATTGACTTCTAATTTTATTTTATTTTTTTCAACTGACTTGGTAGTGAAATGGAGTTTAATGAGGGAAGATCTAACTGTCTGAGACTGATGACTTCAGTGGTGTTAATGCATCCTATGCAACTTATGCATAAAATAGACCACTCATCAAGGTCACTGTGTATTTGCTTTGGTGCAGCAACAACAGTATCAATCTTCCTTCTAAACCCAGCAGATTATATAAAGCCAAGTAAGTATTTATAAGCTAACCAAGAAATACGAAAAGGGAATGTTCTCTCCAGGTACTCAAATGATTCTTTAGAATTAGCTGATGATTTAGTGACATTAACCTTGAAAGGCCCCAGATCCATCCAGCAAATCTAAAAGGAATGGAACCGATTTCTCTGGATTGGCGAGGTATAAAATTACATCGTCAGTGTATAATAGCTGAAACTCTCTTATTGATGATTAACCACATTTATTAACAGCAGGCTATAATCCCAAGATGTTATTTGTACAATGGCTGAGATGTAATACAATGCTTTCTAAAGGACCAGATCATGAAATGCAACAAAGGTCACCATGAAACTCTGCAGAAATTAGAACATCAGTCTTGGAGGAAATCTATAGTTACTCCTATCGGCCCTTCAGTCTAGTGCAAAAAAATTCTGACTAGTTGAATCCTCTAGAAGTTTCCTTATTTTTAATTCAACAACTGATTGCAAGTTTAGACCCAAGCCTTGTTTGTGCTGGAGGTTTTAGCTAATACTATAGCTATATGGTGATGTAAACTCCCAGAGCAGCTTTGATGAGCCTTGGGTACAAATCCCACAGTGGTAGGGGAGAGGAGGCTTCAAAGCATCTGGTAATGATGCCTGCTTATTTAGGTGAAGTTTATTTAGTTGCATGTTTTGTTAGGGAAGCTTTGCAGGGCTCAGCATGTCCAGTAGAAATGGAGAAGTCAAAATAACCGAATGTTTGTCCTTATTCTGCCTCCTTTCTGATCCCAAAGTGCACAATGCTAAAATCTGAGCAACCAAATTCCCTTGGAAGTAAAAGATCTAACAAATCAGCTGGAGTGAGTTACCTTAAGGTCCACTAAGCAAGTAGTTTCTCACCAAATTTACTTTGTGCTGGAAAACAAGTATCAAAATGACAAATTCAGTTCTACTGACTTAAGATACATTAAAAGTAATAAAATACATTTATAATACAAACGAACTTCTAGTAAGAAGGAATCAGGTTGTTCCTGTAACATAATGCAGGAAAGCTCAGCTGCAGGGGCTGTTAATGGTGATGTCTTGAACAATATGTAAGGGACCTAATTCATAAAAATGAATGGAGAAGTGTTTAGGGGTATGAACCATCTGCCAGGAACAGTTGGTGAATGGTGAAGTGTTTCTACCCCAAGTGGAGCTTCATGACAGATTAATTTTCAGCCAGATCAGTTCCCAACCCTGCTGCTGCGACCAGCTAAGTATGGGCTGAGCACCAAGGATCCCTACAAACATTCACGGGGACCAGCAATAGTAGTCCAGCCTCATGGTAAAGTTTTGATGCAGGCAACTTTGTTTTTGCCTGTTTAAATCCTCTTTCAATTTCAAATTAAACTCAGGACTCCTCAGTAATCCCCATGCTCACCCTTGCAAAGCATTGCTGTATTTTGGTCAATAACTGCCATGTTCCATCTCGGAGGTAGTGGCATTTTGGTGTTATGGTGTCTGTCCTTATATGTGTTGTCTATAAATCACTCTTGCAGCTCTTAGAACAGAAAATTATATCTGAATGCAAAGACAAAATTATCCTTACAACACAATGATATCCAGCGCACCTACCTAAAGAACATATATAGTACTGCAAAACTACATCTCACTTTCCACTCTCTGTCCCTCTCCACTTGCATGAAATTACTAAGGCAGAGAGGACAGAATTTGTCCTGAATTTTAAATAAGATACTATTTCAAAATGCTGGGGTTAGCAGTGGCAGCTAAAGGCTCTGCTTTGGTTTTCTGAGCTGAGGGAAAAATGCAGTTCAACTTACAATATGTAAAGAAAAATATAAAAAAAATTAAACAAACCTAGTACTGAACTATTCTCTTGAAAATCATTTGAAAAGGGCAGAGTATTGGAATTTGGGACAACAGGAAGAAAAATGATCTTAGTTTGGAAAGTCTGCTTGCATTCTAATGAGAGAGGATATTCTTGGAAAATCAGGCACCTTTACTAGACTTCTTCAGTAGAAGGTGGTGTGTCAAGGGCAGACATCATACTCCCTCTGACTTCTTCATGTGAGACAGACAAAAATTATAACCGTTGACAGTAGTTAATGAGAACCTCCGAATGGAGGTAGTGCCATAAAAGGAGTCTATTAGAGCTGAAAGTGGCTTTCCTCTTACAAAAATATTGTGGAGAGCTTGAAATGTTTTCCTCTCTCGCATTAAGACAAGAAGCTGACATCTTCGAAACCTTTGCAAACCTATAATCTGAAGAAATATTTCACTTTGAAAAATTGGAAGTGTTTTCATCTGGTATTTGAACAGCTCCCTCCCCTCCATAATTAAATAGTTAAAAGGTAGCATAACTGTGTTTATTTTAAAATCGTGACATTAATAATTCTGCACTAATTTAGAAATGGGAAGTCATCTTGAACTGGAAAATTGGCATTTTTCAGAGAAAATGTCAGAACAAAATGTTTTGACAACTCTAAAACTTAAAAAATATGGAGTTGAGGAAAAAGTCAAAACCATTCCCCAGCTTGTAAGATTTCACAACCGTAAGTAAAAATGTTTTGGCAAAAAAAAAAAAAGTGCCTGTTCTAGAGCTGGCTGTGATTTATCTGTGCTGTACAGGTCCACCCAGGCTTTCTGTTGTAGCTGCTGATCTGACGACATCCTTCCACACATAGGAGAGATCTGGAAGAGTATTTTCATCTGCATCTTCCTTCTGATTATCTGTACTTGGCTTGGGATTGACCAGACTCAAAAATGCTTCCAGAAAAGTATTTCCCACTCCAACAGCTCCACTTTTCGTATGAAGCTTGATGCTCCACCACCTTGGGTAACAGCTACCTGTGCCCCTCACAGCTCTGAGCTGGCTGTGATTTATCTGTGCTGTACAGGTCCACCCAGGCTTTCTGTTGTAGCTGCTGATCTGACGACATCCTTCCACACATAGGAGAGATCTGGAAGAGTATTTTCATCTGCATCTTCCTTCTGATTATCTGTACTTGGCTTGGGATTGACCAGACTCAAAAATGCTTCCAGAAAAGTATTTCCCACTCCAACAGCTCCACTTTTCGTATGAAGCTTGATGCTCCACCACCTTGGGTAACAGCTACCTGTGCCCCTCACAGCTCTGAGCTGCATTGTTCCTCCCCACAGTCCTTCTGAAAGCTCTTCTTTTCACCCTCTACCAGATCCCTGCTGTGCCAGCCATCCTCAGGAGAGATGCACACTCTGTGCAAGCACCAGAGGTTGGAGGATTTCCTCCTCTTTGGCAGGATGATCTCTGGTTAATCCAGGCTTTGACCACAAAGCTGAGAATATCAGCGCCCTTCAAGAATGCTTGGAGCTGAGCATTTGGATTTTGGCTTGCTTTGGTTCCTCGTGGCATTAGGTCAGCTCCTCCTTTTCCCTCCTCCACACCCTGCATGTCCAAGAGGAGCTACAGAGAAAGATCTTCCATGCAAACTTGTGTGTCCCTCCCTGTAGATTAGTCAAGGAGCAGATAAAAGAGGGTTGAATGACTGAGTAAGACTGCAAATGAACTCCCATTAGCTCTTGCTGTATATCTCTGGTGGAGGGGTTTGGTAAACAGTTAGCACTTATCTCTCTGCTCAGCATTTAGCTGATTTCCATAATGAGCTCCATTGAACTGAGAGGCCTCGAGGTGTCCCAAGGCTTCTGAGACGCAATGTGTTCTCTAAATCTGATTTATGTAAAGGTGAAGGCAATTGTGTTAACAAAGGAGAGGAACACGATCAACATGCAGTCTGCAGCGGCTGGGAAGGCAGTGGTGTCTGTGGCTGGCTCTCTCCAAGAGGGATCTGACAGGGGCTGGCTGTAGGATGGGGAGGCGTTGAGATGCAGCCTTGGAAAACACAGCCAGGAGGAAGATGCATGGGTTTTTTTTATTATTATCTCTATTGTCTCCTCTCTTCCCCTTCAAAACAGAGAAAAGCTACAGCTCCGAGGCAATGCAGAAACCATCTCCAAGGGGATGGGAGGTGAGCCAGCCCAGGGTAAGCCCATTGATTGCAGGGTCCCTGCTGAGCCCCAGCACTGGTGCTGGGTTCCACCCTTAGCCCTATCACAGCTGAGCAGGTTCAGCTGCAAAAAGCTCACACTGGGCCTCAGCACAATCTCAATTGCTCCTGCTCAGCCAGGCGCAAAATCCTGCAGATTCCAGCAGTGCCTTCTGTGGGTTTGAGTCTATCCATCATAACCATCAACAAAGAAAAGAAAATTCATACAGGTTTTTATAAAATCACTTGTTTATTTACATCATCTCTGAGGGCCCCTGTTTCCATCCAGTCTACAGACTCCATGCCTACAATTGGAGAGCCTTTCCAAGGTCACATACATCAGCAGGTACTTAGAGCCAGCTCTGAGATGGGTGGACCATGGGGACTTCTGGCCACAATTTACAGACAGCTATTAAACTATGCAATAATTTCACAAGGGAGAGAGTGGAAATCTGGTCACATGACTGAATAGAAATTAAGACTCTTGGAAAAAAAAAATCACAGGAAAAAGATGCCATCGTTGGGAATAATTCTACTTTGGTTGTAATGGGAACTGCATGACTCAGTGGAGCTTTTGCATGGCTGGATGCTTTAAGCAAGGATAATCATAAAGAGAGATGAGTAGAACACGAAGAAAAAAGGATTGAATACATATTTTTCTCATGGTAAATTAAGAGAAGATTGTAGGAGTGGAAATTCAGACAGGGCAAATGCAATGGAATACCATCACAACAGAACTAGCCATCTGCATCTGCTTTAATCCCTGCTCACAGAGTGAAGACGACAATATGAGCATGTCTGTCCCTCAAGGAGAAGAGAGGTGTTTTTCTGCTAGTTTGCATTTAATTGTGTATTTTGCAATTTCTTACACCACCAGCTATTCTGCTAAACTTGGTTTAATATGCAACAAACACTAACCATATAAACAACACGTCTGTCCTAAACCCTTATTATAATTCCCAGAACCACTTGCAGGCTTTCTGAAACCCATTATTATAATTATAATCAAGAATCACAGGACACTGTGATTTGTGCCAAAAATACATGTGCACTGGGTTGTTTGTACAGGCCACAGACAGAGAGAGGGAGAGAAAGGAGAGAGAGATGCCGCTTTAGAATCATAGAATCATTCAGGTTGGAAGAGACCCTTGGGATCATCGAGTCCAACCATCTCCCCTACTCTACAAAGTCCTCCCCTACACCATGTCCCTCAGTACCGCATCTAAACGGCCCTTAAACACGGCCAGGGATGGTGACTCAACCACCTCCCTGGGCAGCCTGTTCCAACGCCCGACCACTCTCTCTGTGAAAAATTCTTTCCTAATGTTCAATCTAAACCTACCCTGTTGGAGCTTGAAGCCGTTCCCTCTCGTTCTATTGTTAATTACCTGTGAGAAGAGACCAGCACCAACCTCTCTACAGTGTCCTTTCAAGTAGTTGTAGAGAGTGATGAGGTCTCCCCTCAGCCTCCTCTTCCTCACACTAAACAGCCCCAGCTCCTTCAGCCGCTCTTCATATGATTTGTCTTCTAGGCCCTTCACCAGCTTCGTTGCCCTCCTCTGCACTCGCTCCAGCACCTCGATATCTCTCTTGTATTGAGGTGCCCAAAACTGGACACAATACTCCAGGTGTGGCCTCACCAGTGCCGAGTACAGGGGCACAATCACCTCCCTACTTCTGCTGGTCACACTATTTCTAAACAAACCAGAATGCCATTGGCTTTCTTGGCCACCTGGGCACACTGCTTTGGTGCTGCTCAGTTCAAGAGCAGGAACTCCCACCCCATTTAATTTTTCCTCTTTTCGTTTTCCAATTTGACTTGTAGCTGCTGAAATCCGGGCTAATATTTGCTTTGCCCTCCATGCTCTTCTTTAGCCTCAACGCAGGGAACCTCGAGCTGTGCCCTCGTTTACTGCACCCTCTTCCCAGCCCCAGCAGCCTCTGCCCCGGGGTGAGGAGCCAGGTCTGCGGGTGGGATGCAGCACTCAGCACCCATCCATCACAGCAGAGGTGAGGAGCTTCGCAAAACACAGCAACAGGACCTAGCAGATGCAAAATGCAGGCAAACTCGGTGGAAAAATGCCAATGCAGCATGTGTCTTAAGTTTTATTAGTCTTTTGCACACAGTTCGTCTCTCTTGAAACACTTTGCAATCAAAAGACGCTGGAGAGGACTATTTTGAGCCCTGATTCTTCACGCTAAGAGGTAACGCTGATTAGGTGGTGCCAGCACAAGGCGCTGATATCAATATTCTTTCTGAGGGTTTTCTCAGAGAAGCGTGGGGCCCGATTCTGATCTTATATTAGCATATCTAGGGAGCAACATCACGGAGGTCAAGCTGCTGCCTGGACATTGGAGCAGATGTAATCTTCTCTGCAGGGCTGTGCTTTGAAAAAACAGTTCTGCAATGTCGCTTTTATATGGATGTATACATACATGTTGGTATGTGTATGTATGTCTATATTTGAATTTATATATAAACATCAGAATATGGCTAGAGAAGATGGTGAAACAGACAACCCAACATCTCCTGCAGTGAGAGCAATGGTGTGCCAAGCACGATTCTTGCTTATGATGCCACACCTCTCCCTGTTTCAGAGCCACCTCTGGGGGCCTCAGTGCAAACCTCTTCTTTACAACAGAAAGCCTGATGCCCAATATATTGTTTTCAGCCCAGAAAATAAGAGCCAGAGAGGGGAGGTCAGCTGCTGGAATGGGGAATGGAGGCACCTTTCTTGTTGTGCTGCAGTCTGTCTCCCAAGGCCATGCCAACCAAGGGAGCTGCGATGGGTGAATGCAGTGGTTTAAACACAGTAGAGTGGTGCGTTGGATGGTGGGAAGAGGTTTGAGCCGGTCATTGCTCTGTCTGTACACGGACATGGAGAAAATGGAACTAACCTCTCATCAGGGACGTGCCTGATCACCAAGCAATAAGGGGCAGTTAAAAATCCCCATCTTGTGGAGCATAGGTGGTCTTCACATTCCTGTTGCTATCTGTGTCCTCTGATTTGCTCATAGGAGAACACATGAGGACTCTGGCACTTAACATTAGCTAATCTATGTCAGTTTTTCAGTACCAGCAAACCAGCCAGTGTGTGTAGTTATTTGTTTCCTTAAGATGATTATGCTAGATAGCTCAGCACAGTTCAGAAGCCCATTTACACCCAAGGGTGGCTCAAGAGACACTGCAGAGGACAAAAAGTAGGACAATGCAGTCTGATATCCCAGGGTAGAGTAAATCATGTCAGAGTTTTACATTTCTTCCCTTCAAGTTTGCAAAATATCACAGACATCCGTTGGCTAGCTTCACCTCTTGTTACACACAGGCAGAGCTCAGCGGGCTGGGATGGAGTCAAGCTGTTACACGAGCTGAGAATTTGGCCTCTGATGTTTAATGGTCATTGCCAACTCAACTTAAAAAAAAAAAAAAAAAAAAAATCACCCAGGCTGAATCTGAGCCAAGATGACCACAGAGGTCATGAAGCTTTTAGAATTATTAACTCCTATTAGTATAATAATCCTTTTTATGACACCATAAAATTACATGGTGCCTTTCAGGAGATAGATAAACTACATTCCCTTTGCTGAAGGGCCACCTCTTGTGCAAAACACTGAGGTTGCCTGTGTCTAAGCCCCTGCCCTTTGTCCTCACTGCCCTGGGACCTCATCCCTTGATTAAATTCTCTGTGGGAGGAGTTCTATCACCCCGTACCCTCGAATTTCCTCCCCATACTTCCACCAAAAAGGCCTCAAGGGATGTGGAAAAATCATATATTCTTCTCAGCTTTAATAGTCTACAAGTGGAAAAAAATTTGCATTTCCTTTGTTCCACCTTTGGGCTATAGCTGCTGCTTCTCTGTTCTGCAGGGATATGTGGGGTGCAGTGGGAGGATGGATGTGGGCTCATTCTGGAAAAGTAGGACAGGCGAAGTTTTTACAGAGTTTTCCCATGAGGTGAGCAGATGATCTGAGGGATACTGCAGGAAATTAGTATCAAACTCATACCAACATTACAAAAATGGTGAGATTTTCTGCAGTCCCAAGTGCCAGTGACCACAGGGAGGACTGTAGGGCTGAACTGGGACAGAAGATCTCTCGAGGATGACAAATAATGTTGTAGCAGAGTATCATATTGCTGGACAAACGTAAAAGGCAGCCTCTGGGCAAGTGGCTTTTTCCCACAACAAACTCTGGAAACCTATAACACATTGACATTTTTTTCTCTGGTAATGGAAGGCAGAGATAGATGGCATAGAAAATGGTGCTTATATTACAAATGGCTAATCAATTCATTAAAGATCGAAAATTAACCTGGAAAGGCGTTGAGGTTTTCAGAGACCCAACCAGGCTATTTTTGCTGCTGATGCAAGCAGTGCGAACAGCAAGCCTCTATTGCTGTGCAATCCTGCTGAGTCAGTGTCTCTGGGTCATATGATGGAATATGTTACAATCTGGTGAGAAATCCAGGAAAACTGTTGGTTCTTTTAGTTGCTGTTGAAAGTATTTTAAATCAAAATAATTACTTCAGCATTGACTTCTGGAGCCTCTGTCAACTTCTGGGAGAAGAATTTCTGTTTATGGAGACTTTTCAAGGTTGATTGATTGCAAGCTAAAACTTGATTATGATTTGTGATGCAGAGAAGGAATGAACAAAATTTTGAATTTTCCATGAAATAGTTGTTTAGCAATTCCCAAGTTTAAAACTGCTACCTGCACACTTCAAGTCCTTATTCCTGTCCCAAAAGCCTGTCTTGCTTCTGAAAATGATTAAAAAATGCATGGTTTTGATTTCTTCATTTCTTATCCCCTTCCCACCTACTCCCCCTTATACAAATGTTTTTGAGTAATTTTACGCTGGGCAGATGTTACTTGTTTCAACAACAAAAAATTCCAATGCCTTAAAAACACAGAAAACAAAAATCTCAGTTTGACCAGGAATGTTGCTAAAGCATTAGCATTAGCAACAATGATCCCACTGTTGACCGATAAGCACTTACAGAACTCGACGCTGGCACATACAGAACACAATTCTTGACCAAAATGAAATGAAAGGGAGTTGCATTGGTTTGGATTTTCCACCAGCAGCTGAAAAGAGTCAAAAAATCAGCACGTGGTTAATGAGGATGAATAGATGTAGGAAAAATGGAATTTTCATGTTTCTAGGGGTTTTAAAACAACAGTGAGTAAAATCATCCTAATAACATAATTAAAAAAAAAAAGCGTGTGGATGTCAAATTAACCTGGACTGCCACTGCATTGATTTCAACAGGCTTCAGGAGGGAGGATTTGCTTCAGGGAGAAGTAAGGACCAATGCCAGTAGAAAGTGACCTTTAAAAATCTGTGTTTGTTTTGGTACAGGACAATATGTAAGCTCTGCTCCCATTGTGCATGTTCGTGCAGTGGGATAGGATGTGCTGGGGCACAGGACACTGGTGAGACACTGGAGCAGCATGAAGGACACTAGTCATGGATTTCCCAGATTATGGACTGTACATCCTCCACTTTGTGCTTTCTGCTTTCTCCAAGCATAAGTATGTGACAGTGGAAAAAAGGAGCTCAAGGTACATGGAAACAGCCTTATCTATGAGCAAGAGCATGATGCAAGGACGTAGGCTGCTTGGGTTCTGCCTCTTGACTCTGCCATTGGTTTTCTGCGTGAGCATAGGGAAATCACTTGATTTCTATTTCTCTAGCTATAAGATTGGGGAAGCAGACATTTGCCTCCACTGTTTGAAATCTATGGATTAAAGGAGCTTGCTGTGGTGGTTTGGTTTGGTTTGTGGGTCTTTTGTTTGATTTGTTGTTTGCTTTTTTTTTGTCAACAGTTCCACAGAGAAGTGAAGCCATTCTTCTGGACAAAAAAGATAACAGAGACCCTGTTGCAAAAATTTAGGAGCCAAACTCTCCAGTAACTGCAAGGCTGCACAAACACAGCTCCTGAGCTCAGCGGCACAGAGTGTCCAGCTCAGTGAGAGGAGGAAGCTGGAGAATGCAGTCTGTGGGCATGGTCTGGTCCAGGTTCTGGCAGCAGTGAGTTCCCTGAAGTGCCTTTCCATCTTTCTGAAGGATTGTCGTAGCAAAAGCAGTGCTCAGTGTAGCCTGACACAGCGAGTCATATAAGGTCAAGCTCATAAGATATATGGCAGTGTGTGTGGGGGGGTTCAGCTTCCACAGCGTTATGGCACAAGGAACAGTTCTTCCATTACACAGAGATCTATAAGGAATCGCTGCCATTAACGGACTCCATTAAATGCAATACATGTGGGAAAAATTGCAGTTTGATTTAGTTTAGCAACATGGAGATATTGGCAAGATAATCACATAAAAGTGACACCTTTTATGGCCAAGCTCTTTGATTTTATGTCAGTGAGTTTCAATTTCTCACATTTTTATGTTCATATATAGGTCCTTGTTCTAATGTATGCATTAGCTGGCGTAAAGGTTAAATAGATTGTTTTAGCATTTTGGGATACAGAGTGTAGATATGCACAAATCTTCAATGAGCTGGATGAATTATTTTGGGTAAGCAGGGACTGTGAGAAGGGAGAAGAAATTAGTCTCTGACTTGGTCCCACCTAAAAAAAAAAAAGGAAAAGGAACAATAAGAAAAAAGTATTATACATGTGTAATGTGATTCAAAAAGCAGACCTGCAGGCCTCCCAAGTACTGTCAGAAGGAGCAGATGGTGTGGGTCACCCTGCTTCATGAAATGCTCTAAGTCTGAATATTTATTTTTAAATGCAAAAAAATATCCATTCCTTGTGAGGCAGATTGTGATCTCCCTTACATCAGCAAAAATGTCTGAAGGTGGGATTGGCACTGGATTGATACTGAGAGTCAGAGGGCTGGAGAAGCTGAGACCATAACCTGGCCCCCTGTGGAGAAAGTCAATCTCAAGGTCTGGTTCCATGGTTAAGCAGCTAAAACTCAACTCCTGTTTTGTTCCAGTATTTCCAAACTCAGAATATTTTTATTGTAAAAAAATTCAGTTGGGAAGGTACTCAGTGCAGGTGTTGATTCTCCTGTAACAAGTATGAGTAAATCAGGAATAATTTCACTGGTGTCCATTTGAGACTTTTAAAAGTGTTTCACACTCCCCTGTGGTGTGAGTTCGCTGCCATAGACCCGGCTGATACAGACAATTCCTTATCACCAGAATTAGCCTGGGCCAAACAGACACCTCAGTGAAGTCATATTTCAATATCCCATAAACCACCGTGGGTACATTTAATCCCTGAATTCATCTTTTCTTTATATGTCCTTAGTCTCTGCTCCACCAAACTTCCCCCTTGTGGCCCTGCTACTTCACCAAGAAGTCTTTGAAAAACTAATATTACAAGTCTGGATTCTAATAAGTAATTTATTTTTCTTTTTCTCTTTCTCTCTGTTTTTTTTTTCTCCTTTTTAGCTACATCTGAAAATCTTTTGCTTCTATCAGTTCCTGAATCTGGATAGATTACTCTTCAAGTCATGAAGGAAATTCAAGTTGTCTCTTTAAATCTTTCTCTTCCCTCCACTTCACATACTCCCAACACCTCTCGTCTTTTCATTTCACCTCATTTAAATATTCAGCCCAATTTCAAGGCTTAATAATGATGAATAAGATTGAGATTAGGATTTAATAAGAGTGTTAAGGAAAGATTTGTCATTCCAATGGCTGTAGGTCTTGGCTGAAATTGAATTGGCATCCAGCCTCTGGGCATGCGTGGAGTGAAGCTGCCTGCTGGCTCCCATTAACAGCTTTTTCCAGAAGAACAGGAAAGCCCTGATCATATAGGGGATGATTTACTCCCTCGCTAATTGTCTCCTCACAATCCTCTTCCTTGATTAAAGGCAGTTTGAATCTAGGACTGTAAATCCTGAGAGCTGTGCATGGATTGAGGTCCTTTAAGGTACTAGGCCGCAGCTCTGCTCATTAGTGCATTTCACAACCTGGGATGACTTGGATGAGCTGAGTCAGTGGTTTCTAGGGTCTAAATTCACATTTTGGAACTGAGATGAATCTCAGCCTAAATCCACAACTAAGTCTCAGACTGAAGTTCACCAAGACTGAGGGGAATATTACAGTTTGGCCGACGCGGAGGTGCAGCTGTCAGATCAAAGCTCAAGGAGGATGCATGTGTGATGGGCACACTAAATTCCATTATTGCTTTATAGATGTCTACTAATGCCATTAACTACCTGCAGGATGAGCTGAATATCTCTTCTGGTTGCTGCCTGGTAGGATCTGCAAATGGTGGTGGTAAGATAAGCAAAAGCCCTCTGGGCCTTGAGGCCAGGAGTAACTTGGTGCCCAAGCAGAGCGCTGAGACTCCAGAACCCACTGAGGGAGCAGGAGGATGCCAGAATTTCTCTGAGAAACTGCTTCCAAGCTGAGCTATTTTTCTATCATGCCCTTAGCAGAAGAGTCAGGCAGTAAGAAGTAATTTATATCTTCTAAAATACGGTTTGTTGCATGTAACCATAGCAAGTCTCATGTTTGAGGACGCCCTCCCCCTCAAACAACTCCGCAACCTTTAGTCCCTCTTTCTTCTTGAGGCGGAACCCTGTGGAGCGTGCTAGTTTCAATACTTTGGACATTAAGCAACTGATCTCGTTTAAACACTTGTAAAACCTCTGCAGTGTCTGCTGTGCTTGGACTCAAGATGTTGCACGAGCACCGGCGGCTCAAACTATTTTGACAAGGGCTTGCTGGAGTGGCTGTTTGCCTTGTGCACACAAGGCCCAAAGAGGCTTAAGGCTTCTAAAGTTTTAGGGACAGATTCCTGGCAGAGGAAAACTGCTGAAGCTCTTTGGAAACCAGGGGGCTTGTGCCACTTTACTCCAGGCGAGGGTGTGGACCTTAGGGGTGCTCTAACTGCTTAAATTGCTCTGCAGTTTTAGGGAGTTTACAGTAAGCCTCTTAAACTGCTCTGAGGGCTTACAGTATCTTAAGCCTCTTAAATGATATTAAAAAAAAAACTTACAGTATTTTGGCAGAATCTACACTTTGGAAGGATTCAAGGTTCGAAAAAATCAAACTTGGCTTGCTTGATAGATTTTATTGGGAATTAAATATATCTGATGAAATATCGTTTTAATAATTTTAAAATTACAAACTTAAATAATTACTTCACCAGTCTACATTAAAGGGATTGCTTATGAACATGCATTAAAACATTGAAACTGCCAGAAAATGCCATAATTTGCAAACTCACAATTTCCTGGTTTAGGTGTTATTAATTTTACAACCACTTATCCAATTTTCTTCAAGCTTGACTAAATTTTTATGTCACAACTACCTCTACAAAATAAAACAGTTCGCCAAGTCCACCCTGATCTACTTCTGAGAAATCAAAGTGTGAGATGTCTGATCAGAATATATGAGGAAAGCACATTTGTTTCCAAACTCAAATAATTCGAAGAGAGATCTTCTGGCATTCCTGAAAATTAAATAACAAACAAAAAACCTAAGCCCCTTTAGGCTGAAACTGAATTGAAGAGATTTCTTCATGCACAATTGAAAGAAGAGATTAAAAAGAAAAGAAATTGGAACGTTAATGTGGCTACAGAGGTGGTGACATGCCTTTCCTATCAAACGTATTAGGTACTCAATTTTAGTGATTGTTTGAGCATGATGATTTTTTCTGTGACACAAGCGAAAAATATTGATATTTTCTATGTTCCTTCAAAATTAAAGCACATTTGGACTATACCAACAGAAGTTCCACATAATTGTCCTTACATGCACACACCCCTCCCCCCATTTTTATGCTTTCCTTCAAATTTCATCAATAAGCTGCATCTCTCAACTTCCTCACCTGCCCATCATAAAAGTGGTCGGAGAAAAGGTAGCAAGTTTTTTCCCATGGAAATCTTGTGCCACCTGTGAGAAAGCTCTGGCTTTAACAGCACCAGTGCGGTGTCTGGAGTCTGTCCACATGAACAAATGTGCACCATATGTGGTTGACAGCTAGTTCTTTCAATTCCAGCAAAGCCAATTGATTTGAGTACACCAATTTTATATAGGTCTGTTGGGAGCCATCAGATGATCCTTGATTTTGACAACTCAATCGGCAAGAAGGTTATGTTCCTACAAGGCAAGGGATAAAGTAACTACTAACCTAAATCTTTGAGCCAGACTTGCAGCAGACCTGAGCTGTATCTTTTCTGAAGCTTGATAAACTGATTCATTTAACAAAATCAACATGTTCTGATTGGTTTGCAATCCAGTGCTCAGTTACAGGAATTGCCAACGTGGTCAAAACCAGAAAGGGATCCTGGAAAGTCTGTGTTCAAAACAAACCGAGAAACTGATTTACCAGAAGAGAAGGAGAGCAGGTCTGCACAGTTAGTTCATCTCTGCACTCAAAGGAGAGGTGGTGACAAGTCTTCTGATACTGTGTGCAACTTGAATATTACAGCTTATTTCCATGGCCCAAAACAGGTGTATGATTTCTGCCTGAAGTATCTAAAAGCCCAAGTGCAGCTGGAGTTTGACTTAACCCTCTAAAACAGTGATTTGCCTTTGAAAAGTTACTTGTTTTGCGGCACAGAAGAAGAAAAGCCTGCATACAGGTTCATTCGTATGTTAATGTAATTCTTATGTCTAAACATTTTCTTACTATTTTACGTTGTCATTTCAGGCCACTTGTTGCATTCTCGCACCTCTGCTCGTCTTACACACATGAATGGGGAGCCTTATGACATCTTTGATGTGGTTGAGAGTCAGAGGACCATCACAAGCCCTGGGCATCACTTATGGAGGTCTGGTGATATATTTTGGTTTAGTTTTTTTTATTATTTCCACCTAAATCCCTGCAGTCCAGTCTTCCCTATGCACCTTGCTAGCTTCAACATTCCTTCTAAGCACTTGTTTTTACTGTTTCATTGTTCACCTATCTATGGGACCCTGGCACATCTGAACCCCAGCCTTTTTTTCCCTAGGAAATGACTGAAAATAGCAGTAATTATGGGGGAGAGAGGGAGAATTGTTTTGTGTTTATCATTATTATTTTGTGGATATTTTTGTAACATCTTTTAGAGATTAAGTTCAATTAGGAAACAGATGGCACCAAAATATCGTCAAACATTTCTGATGGGCAGCAAATTACTGACTTAATTATGTAAATAATTAAAATTTATATTTACACCTGATCATCCAAATGAGGGTGAAAATACCAATTTCAGGGTTTGTTATGATTGCTGGCAGGGTGTCAACCTGTGAGCAAGTCGCTTCCTTTCTTCAGTCTCAGATGTCTCTCTTAGATCCTAGAACAGTCAAAAAAACCCTGGAAAAGGGGAAAACGAAAGAATGAATGAAGACTCCTGACTAAGTTTCTGTCATGTAGGTGCTCTCCTGGCTTTAAAAGGAATCCCCACGCTGGTTGAGGGGACTTTGTTATTAGCGGGCTTGCTGCAAGTGCATCCAGAGGAAGCAGCTCACATCAAGCTGGCCTCGTGCAAGCGGCTGCACAAAGATATTGTGAGAGACAGTTCTTGCACTGAAGAGCTTACAGACCAGATAAACAGGGCTGACAAGCAGCGAAAAAAAGAGGGAGAGCGAGAGGGAGTCAGACAGTTTTATTAACTTCCGTATTACAGATGCAGAACTGAGGCACAGAAAGATAAAATGTGTGATTCTCATTTGCACTAAATTTGCTTTCCACTACTCTGGCAGCATAAACGGGCCATGAAGTGGGTATATATTACATTTACACTCACTTTTCGCTTTTCCAATGATGTTAAAATGCTTCAGCATTAGTGAATATCAGACCCAATATGATTTCTCTAAGATCACAGAGGAAATCGATGCCATTGAACCCACATTTTCTTAGTGCCACTTCAGTGCCTTAGTTACTTGTCATCCTTTCACCCCTTTCTGGTCAGTAGTCTTGTATACATAGCTACACATAATGATATCGTTCCTCTTGATGCTATGAAACCTGTTTTAAAGATCAGCTTTTCTGGGAATACACAAGGAAACAGGAAAATTAGTCAACTTTTCCTTGTCTCCTTTTACCTTTACTTATTCCTCTAAACCATGGTGGGAAATGAATGAAAAAGGTCTGAGGCAGTGGTAGAGATCAGCATGTGGACTTCTATCCCAGCAATTTTCTAGTTTGCTCATCTCAGGTCCTAGATTTTTGCAGATTTGAAGATGGGGCTGCTAAAAGCCATCAGGAATCACTATTTGTTTTGTCTCAAGTACCCTATCACTGGGAAAAGCATGCCACTGAAGGGCTGGATTTGCCTTCAAAGAACTAAAACTTCTGGTTGTTTAGGACAGGAGTTTTCTTCATTTAAACCTGCTCCAGAGATTGGGATAGGTAAAACAGATACAGTCCTATGGTTTTGATTCTGAGCCATCTTTGAAGGTCAAAATTGGGCTGTTGTGGTTCTTCCTACTTTCTATGTTATGGGTTCTACAATATTAAGATTTTTATCTTAGCCCTATTTTATCAGCTCTATTCTCCCATCCCTAATTTGGAGCCAGTGGGGGTGGGGAGGGGAGAGGTGATAGGGAGGTCAGACAAATGCTTCTATTGATATCCCTGTAATAAAAAGAGCTTTACTTTCCTTTCTGCTGATAGCAGTCAAAGGAGCTTTGCTTTTGATAAAATTAACCTTGGAGCCAGAAACAACAGAAGCTGCTCTGATTTCATCAGCCCTTCTATCTGAGGAGACGTGATCACTTACTAGCAATGAAAGGGGACATGTCTCCTACACAGGCAACTAATGTAATAGGACAAATTCCTCCCCTCAGCTCAGCACAGTGGATCTCACCTCTAACACTCTGTGCTCAGAGTTCAGAGCCTTGTCCCACCACAGGGATGGAGAGAGAAGGAGAAAACCAAGATATTCCTGTTGGAATATCTGGAGGTGAAACATGCTGATTACAAACCTGCTCACTCCCAGTTACATCTTCACATGGACTTGCTCAGACCTCATCCTGGACCCCTGAACTAAACATTTTTGTTTTGCATGATATCATTAACAGGACATTTGCTCGAAGTCAATGCATGTCTTAAAGCTAGCCAAGTTCTGAAGCGCTAAGCTGGATCATGGACCAAAAAGATATCTCCTCAGGAGGACAAATGGTTGGAAAGACATTGCAAGGGTGATAGACTTGTCTCTCCATCATCCTTGGCATTGCTTGAAAGTCAGGGATGATTCTGTCTTTTCGAACTTGAAGCCATGTTGTTATCACAAGCAGATTTTATGGTTTAAGTGCTCCCCCAACCAGCCATTTATTAAATGTTTCCTGGCTCTAAATTCCTTATTTAATGTGTTAGTAACCACTTCAAAAAGTACCTGTGCCCCATAATACTGAAGTACTTCATCATAAAAGATAATGATTATGATCTGCATAAGCAAAGGCCATTGCCTGGTCTATGCTGATAGTATAAAGGGATTTGCCATACTTCTCCCTCTACTCACAAATGTTCTCCTGTGCACCTGTTAACACCACCCCGAGCTGTTGCCACGTGTGACTGAAACAACTCATAGTCACAGCTGTTATTCAAAGGTGGAAATAAAACCTATCACTTCTTTTGGAGGCTGCTTCCCCATGCAACCTGAAGACTGTGCTTGTGTGGTGCAGTGGAGCTGGGACTCAAAACAGGATGATGTCCTCAAAAAGGAGGATCTCTGTGGCCCATGTCTTTGTCTCCAAGGGGTGATGCTCATCAAGGGGTAAAGGGGTAGAGCTGACGGACCTGTGATGTACAACCAGTTCTGGGTTCTCATCTAAGGAAGTTTTAGTGGAAGAAGGCTTTAGCCCAAACAGAGTCATCAGTAGACAGAAAGGATCCCTGCACCTGATCAGTCTCCACAGAAAATCCCCATCATCCCTTGGCTCTGAAAAGATCCCTCCATGCACACCTGCCTAGAAGAAAAAGTTTACTCCAAAGAACTGGGTCTCACTTATCACCCATGACTACCTACTACCTTTGAATGGATGAGGAAAATGACAGTTATCAACCCACAAATGGTCCCTTTTCCCCTATTCCTTTCTGCAGGAGCAGGCGGATGAAAGGGATATTTGTATTCTCTGGGGAAGAGAGATCTACAAAGCACTGCTAGAGAAGGCTTCCAAGGGGCTTCCAGCAAAATCTCTGCCAATCTACCTCACTGTCGATTAGCACAGTGGTTTAAGCAGCTCAGGGTAATATTTCCTCAGCAGACAGCTGTAAATGCTCATTGTCAATATGTACAAATAAATATTTCAGGTGAAACAGACAAAGACATAATGGTTCATGTCTCCTCTCAAATACACTGTGTGCTTTTTGCTTCGTTTTTCTTTCTTTTTTTTAAATACATTTGCATAATTCCAATAAAGCCCTGAAAAAACTGAGATCAGGATGTAAATGGGCAAAGCAATTCTTCTGATTTTTTTCCCAGCTCTTCTGCTCTAGCCAGGTATTGCTGCATGGCAGCATTGCCCAGGGATGAGAGTATGACTCAGAAGAAATGGTTCGTACTTCTGCCCTCACAAAGTGACCTTAAGCAAGTAGCATTTGCTCTCTGGCTCTTCCTTTCTTCCCACTCATTGCTTCTTTCTTTCTGGCTTTTTTTTTTTAAATTTATTTCTTTCTTTTTTGAAAAGTGCCATCCATTTTGGATGCACCTGAAAAGAAATCTGTGTCCAGTGAGGATGCTGGAAGCTATTGTAATAGAAATTAGAGTTTTTAAGCCCCATATGGCCAATTGCCTACTTACACTGCTGAGTAGTGTGACTGTACAATTAGTCCTACTAACTCAGCAGGGGGAGTTGGAGATTCTCAAGTTTACTTCCATTTTTCTTATTCATTTTCAAAGGGAAAAGAAAAAGCCCTTTTCAGTATGGGTGAAAAAATGTTAATATCTTATTTGGTGTTTTCCTACACAATTGAGGATTGAAATATGCAGCCACTTCACTGGTTTTAGAATCAAAGCATTCTCTTGATTATGCAGTTGTGTGAGAGAGAATTGAAATTTCTACACGCCCATTCACAACCTAATTGATTCTTCTAACTGCAGTGCAATTTTTCCCCCTGTATCTTTTGGACAAAGATTTCACAGTGATATTGTTTTGCTGTAAGCCCACACTGATACCATTAAGTCATATATAGTGAGAAGTTGGTTGGAAAAAAATGACAGCAATAACATCATGCTGGTTATGTGTGGGGTGACCAGAAGCCTGACTGCAGGTGTCTGGTCTCTTGAGCTTGTCATTGTTTGGAAAATATATATGAAGTCCTCGAAAATCATCTGGCCAAAAATTTTGAGAAGAGAAAAGATGTCATCTCCAAGAAAACCATGATATATGGCAACCTCTATGTAGGATTACAATAAAGTATTTTTAGGACTATCATTTGCACTTGAGATAACTTGTATCTCTCTGAAAATACCATGCTTGAAAACATGTTTTCTGATAACCCATATCCCAGGTAACCCACATTATGTAAGATGTGTACATGTAAGAGGCACGGACAGGCAAAAGCAGGGAAGCTTTTTGGAAAGAAGGACCAAACTATGGGATATCAGAGTTCAGGAATTCAGCAAAGCAGAGGAGCTCCAGGGTTGGTGCACGTTCGCAGTCCACTCACTCAGGCATGACACAGACAGCAGCAAAATTACACATTTTTGGTTGGGTGGTTGGATTAATAGCTAACCTACAGTTATGCTGTGAGAATATATTTAAAAACAATGAGCTTCTCTGGAAAAGATTTTTGCTTATAGTTCTGACTACAGAAATGTTCTGTTATTCATTAATTCAGAAACCACCTTCTTTTCTATTAATATATGCACACCTGTATCTATATCTTTCTATATATGAACAGCCTTGTAAAGAGTTTGATAAGAAAATATCTGAGTCGGTTGAAGATTTATTGGCGATGCTGTGGAATTGTCCCGCTTTGTCTAAGCTACTTGTGAGACTATTGCGATTTTCACCTATATTTAAACAGCTTGACTGAAATAAATATGGCCTCATTTTCACCCTGGATGTTTTCTGTGCACAGCGTTGGTCTTTGATGCATACACAAGATAGTAATTAATTTGCAGTTTCATTCACTAAGAGAGACGTGAAATGAGAATGTCTCTAGATAGATAGCAATTACTGTTTTACAGCACACCACAAGATTTTTAAATGGAGCACCATCTCTTTACACAAATTGTTTTCCTAAAGATCAGAGTTGGCCCTTCTACCCTGCTATCTCTTCCTCTGGAGTTTGCCTGGAAAATCTCCTGTGTGATGGGAAGAGGAGGGCCTTGCAGAACAACAATCCGTGTCTTACTGCTCTTGAAGCATTTGTAAACAACTTGCAGTGTTTGCTCAGAGGTATTTTTTTCCTGCTGTATTTCTGATGAATGCAATGAAATGTGAGGGAAATGAAGGTCTCCTAAGTACATTTTAATTTAGATGAAAAATTATACATTATTATACCATACTGGTGATTGTTCTGACATAATTGATTGGGAGGGCCATCCACAAAGAACAGTGGGAAATCTTGACTTTGAGGAGACTACAGAAACTGAATTAACCATTTAGAAGTGCAATAGAAAACAGCATCCTGGGCTGGGAAAGAGAAAAACTGGATTTTGGGTTCAGTTTTGCCATTCTTTAGGGGAATCACCTCCTTTTCCTGCACCTCAGTTTTCCCTCAGGAAAATGGCAACAGGGATTTTTATTTATTCTTGATCCTTGAAGTAACAAATGAGGGACTTACACATTGGAAAGAGACTTTTCAGTATCTAGAGGGTAAGAGATGGCACAAAGAGGGGAAAATTTAACTCCTTTTGTTCCCTACTCCAGTGCAGTGCCAAGCCTGCAGTGCAACCACCGTTTAATCCTCTCCAGCTCCTTGTCCAGGCTGTTGGTTGGATGAGTGGTCACAGCCCTTCAGCCCTGCCCTTGTCCAAAGACTGGAGGTGAAGGACCTGTGTAATGATGGTTCTGAATCTTTAGGTGATGATGTGGAGAAGGCCTGTAGGTGCAGATGTCTTGTCTGGATGCTTTCCTTCTGGTGCTTTAGGCATCCCTGATGGATATTGGCTGGAGGGAAAGGATTTTTATCCAGAAGACCAAGTCCTCACATGTAAAATAACCGTGAGACATCCTTAGCAAATTTTCTATTTACATTTGAAGGAAACTCTTGCATCATTGGGCTATGCAGCCCAATATCCTGACAAGAGTAGTTCTTAGCTGATGCTGTAGAATAAAATAGATGCCTTATTGCAATAGCACATAATCCAACCAGTTAGTTATACACTGAGGGATAGGAAGTAATGTACTCCTTCCTGACCACCAGAAGCAATCAACGTATACTCTGAAGCATAAGGTCTGATTATCTTTAGGCCATATTTCTGCTTGCCTGGGTGCAGGTGGTATTATTAGTAGCTATAAAATAACATGTGCATATTTTCCAGTGCATATATGTTTATACGACAACATTTTAAACCCCCATGGACATCTTACAGGGTGAAAATGCAACAAAATTAAATGAAAACAAAACAAATAACCTGTCTGTCCCCCAATCCACCATTAACTCCCGAGGGAATCCATATTGTGTTCTGAAATATTTTCCACACACCTTATGGCAAAAGATTTTCCACCCCTCTCTAAGGTCTTTGGGTTTTTCATAGATGTAATTATAATTCTTTTCATCCTCCCTGGACAGATCATCTTATGTTGTAAAGACAGTGTGAAATGGGAGACCTTAACATGAAATGTTATTATTGCTACAATAAACCAGCTATGCTGCTGTTAATTCCCACTCCCAACGTGAAGATAGCCCCTAATATATTCAGGATTTTTCCAGTTTTCAGTGAGGGTTAAAATCTCACAAGAATAAATCTTCATAGGTTAGCTCGAGAGATCAGTGCCATTGATGAATAAGATACTGTTAGGAATTGCAGAGGGAGAGGCGAAGGTAGAGAATGGTGGGAACTTCAGAAAAAAGAGTGAGCTTTGGGAAGAGTTTTGGGCAAGTTGTTAAGATTACTTTGAACTGCCTTCCCTGTGTGGCTGAAACACTCAGCGCCTTATCTGCCTTCAGGAAAACCTGCTATCCAGAGGATGCTGTGAAATCAAAATGTTCCTTGTAAGTGTTTCTTAGGACAGAGGGGGACATATCTCACCTGGAATTGTGCAATCCAAGGCAACAGACAGCTTTGGTTTATTCAGACCCTTATGAAATTATTGCCATAAACCCCTTCTGAACTGGCTTAGAGGATGCATTTCTTTGACTGCAACGGATTTACACTATCTCCAGAGAACCAGCTGGAAGTTCACACCCTGCATGGTCCTTGGAAGAAGAGCAGACAGCACTGAAGGGCGCATTTTGAGGCAGTTGTGAAGAGACCATCACTGACTTCTGCCTCGCACAGGTGTTAGTGTGTGCTCAACAGGTCTCAAAGCAAGCCCTTAAGTCTAAAGGCAACTGCAGCAAACCTGGGTAAAAATGTCCCATCTTGACATAAAGTGATGGGGTTTTCTCCACGCTGCCAATAAAAGATGGCTGGCAAAAAGGCTATGTATGTCTTACATTGACAGAATAAGGCTTAAGAGATCTTTATCTGATGCCCAAGGTGTATGCTGCATGCTCTTGCCTGGGCTAAATGTCATTCCCATAAGAACAAATGCTCTGCCTGGCCTCTGCATTTCAGAGCTGAATGCATGTATATTAATTACTTCTGCTCAGGGTTTTACTTCAAGTAAGAGTCCAGTGTCCTTAAGCTCTCCTCATCATCGTTAGTCTCCTAAACCTTTTTACATATGAGTTTCTATGATCTACTTTGCTCTTCTGCTCTTTCCTGACCCCGTTTTGGTCCTTTTTTTGGTTTTTTGTTGTTTTTTTTTTTTTTAAATATATATGTGTATAATAAAGCACAGAGCTCAAACTGAACACACTCTTCCAATTAAGGCCCTACCCAAGCACAGCTGAGTGGAATAATTGCCTCGCTTGTTTTACACAGAATACTCTATTAGCAGTTTGATCTGGGACTCGACATTCACCCAGAATATTTGGTCTTTTTATTTTTTTCTTTAACCCTCAGCAGCACATGAAAAGACAGGTATAGACTCTGCCAGACCAAGTCTCTGAGATTCCAACAAGCTGCTGGTAACGAGCAGCGTAGTCTATCTGTTTCATCTTTTCCATTCCTCTTGTATTTGGAGGATTTTGCATCTGCTTATTTTATTACCTTTATTACCTTGACATCTTTTTTTTCCTTGAGCCCTCCACTTAGTTGCAGCACACTGTGTAATGCAGTGCACAGGATGAAAGCCGTTATCTGATTTGAGTTTAATGTTCAAAAGTCCTCAAGCTGGTTTATCTAAAGATCCTCCCTGTATAATTGTATACTTAGAATTCAGCTGCAGTGTAACAGGGCAAGTGCTTTGTGTTCTGTCTGGAATTACAGAAAAGATACTGTTTATTTTTAAGCAAACAGGAATGGGAATAAAAGGAGAAAAATTACAACATAAGAAAATGTATTCAGCTGGATTTCAGAAAAACCTACCCCAGGGTTTGATGTATGCTGGAATTAGATTGGATTTAAGGGCAGTGAATAGGAGAAAAATCAGAAGTCTGGAGAGATGAGGATTAAAATTCAAAAGTAGTAGAAAGACTTTAGGCAGCTCTAATCAAGGAATCAACCCTTTTGGGCTAGGTGCTGTACGAAAATGTCGTACGAAGTTTCAAAGTGACCCTGGGATTTGAATCTAACTCTTGCATGTATTTCCCTTTAGATGCATTTTAAAGCCACTTTATTAATATAATGAAAGCAAATGAGAAAATGAGTTAAATGATTCCATATTATCCAAGTCAATCGGCTCCGAACCGGAATTGTCACCGTGCTCATTCAGAATCTGTTAATATGATCTTCAAATCTGAGTTTGAACATATTGTTGTTATGAAAAGTATTTACAGCCTCCAGCTCAAATACACAGTGAAAACATGGCAGAGAAGTAAAACAAATAAATCATAAAGACAAAGAAAGAGGAGAAAGGAAGCTCGACTATGTCATTTTATTGGGGGAACAGAAACAGGGAGATTAATGGTTTCATTTGAAGTTACAGCACAGTCTGTGACAGGATCAGGAACAGAATCCAGGTCTTTTGTTGAAAATTGGATTTTTGATGAAAAACTTCATGCACTCTCTAAAATTAGGGAAATTTCACCTCACTTCAGCCAAGAGTACCTTCCAAGAGAGGTGGTAACTTGGAGGCAGGGGGAAGAGGGCTCTGAGCTCACATCAGTTTCTGTCTGCTTATTTTCACTTCGTTAGAGGACTCATTCTAGCTTTGAATTCAGTGGTGAGCTGATAAAGCTGATAATCAGCGGTCAAAGCAAGGGTGTCAGGCCAGGAGCTATTTCACAGAAACTTTGTTAAAGGCATACTACATTAAACTGCTGTGAAATTTCATGTACTTTTATTGGTAAATATCAGCCCTCGTTTGAACGATAGTTAAAAAAAATTCTGAGATTCAGCATTCACATTGACGGGGATCACTTCTCATATAAAACTGTGAAACTCCCTTTATTTCACACCTGTCAATACTAAACCACCATCTTGTGAAGTTTTTACCAGAGAAAGAAAAAAAAAAATTCAATAAAGCTTTTGCTGCATTTCTCAAGCGATTGTGAAATGTCCTGGGGTATAATTAAGAAAAAAAAACTTCGTGACATTTTGGGGAAAAATATATATTCAACTCTGCTCACACAGTTCCAGAAAGGAAATTAATTCTACATAAAATGGTAGCCTCCTTAGACTAAGTAATGAGAACAACTGTCTGCTACAGAAAGACTGAAATAACAATGAGGGTTGATGCGATTTTAATAGGCCATCCCTGCTACTCTGCTCTGGAGACAGGAAAAAACAGGGGGAATGGAGGAGGCCACAGAAACCTCCTGAGACCTTCACACCTCCATGAAGGTTCATGGAGACTTCACACCTTTCGTGATCACAGAATCAATGGCCAGACAAAGAAGGGTTGCTGTGGCCTGCCAGTAATCCCTGAGCTATCGTCACAGGCTGCAGGCAAGAGGCATAAATTTATACATAAGATGGGATGGGATGTCGGGTGCAGTAATTATAAAGGTGTGAGTAAAGGTCTGCCATTGAGTCAGCATGGTCAAGGCAGGCTGGTTTCCACAGCCAGTAGCTCCTGGGCAGGGCTGCAGTTAGCAACATGAGCTGCTCCTAACTCAGCACTCCAACCATGCTGTTAGCCAGTTACCAATGAGGACAACCTTCAAAATAACTTCAGAGGAAGGCTTGGACTCACCCCTCTAAATGTTGAGCTGCCTTACGGCCTCTGCCACCAAACCCTGCTGACCTGCCACCCTCCTCAGTGTTCTCCTGCCTTCCTGGCCATCCTTGGTACAGAAAAACCTCCTTTGCCACAGACAGCACTGAAACGTGTCTGTGTACACAGGCACCCACATACACACCATTGTCTATGCGAATGCAATTCTCCTGCCTTCCTGGCCATTCTTGGTACAGAAAAACCTCCTTTGTCACAGACAGTGAGCTCTGAAACGTGTCTGTGTACACAGGCACCCACATACACACCATTGTCTATGCGAATGCACTTGCTCTCAGACAATATTTGCTATACGTTTGTTGTTTTGTTGTTTTGGTTTTTTTTTTCCCTTGCAGAAATCATTTGACTGCTGAAAAGTCACTGGAGTTTTTTTCATACACTTCTCTTTTGCAGCAGCAAGGGCATAAAGGTGCCAATGGAAAAATTGCTTTGGTACCTTGAACTGTAAATGATGCTGTTTTCATGATTCATCAAATCCGTCTGAAGCGGAGGTGGCGTGTCAGCAGGGCTAGGCAAAGTTTAGAACATAATAGGGCCCAAGAGGTGAGAGACATGTCTTTCATTTCAGTGGAGCATCTTTGAAGTGACTGCTGGAAATAATTAGGTTCCTTGATTTCCATTGCCATTTGGTGCTCTTCACGCTAATCAGAGTAACTGCACATTTGCATGAACTGGAGGGAATAGAAAAATTTCTTATTAGAAAGAGCCCATAACAAAGATAAAGGTCTCTTGGCTTCAGAATTCGTTGTCCAATGCAATTCTACACCGCACTTCATGTCTGGCCAAAAATGAGGTGAAAAATGTATATTTAATATTTATTAAAGAGCCTCAGATCTTTATAATCTTTAAACTTTGGTCCTGCTAAATATTCCAAACTCTTTTTATTTATTAATAAATGTTTCATTCTGTCTCTTCCAAAACCTGAATGAAGCTCTTAGGTCACACAGCCTGTGAGATGAATCACAGAGGGGAAATTGAATAAAATCTGATTTCTAATCACTTTGAAGGATTCTTTAAGGACTTTAGGGGTCCAGTGTTTAAAGAAGGGAGTGGGAGTTGTGATGTCTGACCTTTCCCATCCAAACTCAGCATTAATTTATAGTTCTTTTATGATCCAGAGCACACCAGCTTCACCTCTCTGTATCTCATTTTATCTATATGTAAAATTAGAAGAGTAAAAATATGACCCTATTTTACAAAGGTGTAACAGGTCTTAATAAATTTCTGATATTAAAGTGCTGTGAAGGCTTTGCTTTATGAAATACAGGCTACGTTTCCAAAAGAGCTCAGCTTTTATTTAGACACCTCTGCAAGAACCTGGGGCATTGAGGATGCCTTATGTCCTGAATCTTTGCAAATATGTGGTTATGAGAATCTCAATGTTCTCTGTGGGATCCTGAGCTCTTAAAGCAATCCAAATTTTACTTATATGTCAAAATCGGAAGTAAACTCCTTTGAAAATCTGTCCCTAATTGGAGAAATTTGAATGCAAGAGAATCTGGACTTGAGATGTCTTTATCCTATAAATGAAAAGTTTGAAATAGGACTTGTTTGAAAGTTTGAAATAGGGCTTTCGTTATATGGAGGACTCCTGTTCTCACTGAGGACAGTAGGAGTTTTGACATGGATTTCTAAGGAGCCGGGATTTTTCCTCCATGGGGTTCTTTACTGAAAAAGTTTTAACAATGAGGTTAGACAAGGAAACGTGCTAAGAAAGAGAGACCAAGTAGCATTTGTCTCAACAATTAAGAAGGTCTCCCTTGTTTTTGATTGACTCATTTCCTGACAAGTACATTATTTTTTCTGCCAATAGGTGTTTCTGAAAGATGAAGCAAAATGTTTGTTTCAGTTATATAAAGTGAGGAGAGAAAAAAATGACAGAGTGATTGAAGGATTGAAATTATGCTCTTGGTATCAGCAAAATAAGTGCTCTTGCCCTTTTCTGATAATCTCCTTATTCCTACCATTCCTGTGGTGTGGCATTGTCCAACTAGGACATATTTTGAAGTGTTCTTTTATCCCATGAAACTCCTGTGGCTCCTTAGCTGAGCCAAAGCTCTGAGGTCAGGAAAATCAGAGCAATTTGAATGAAGTCTTCTCCAACAAAAGGTGGTACCAAGGCTCCTGCCTCTTGCCATCCTTGTGTGATCACAAATGTAGACTGTAGAATTCATACAGCCCCAGCGGTTCACAGCTGGGCATAGACCTCAACATTTGCTCTTTTATTCTGGAGAATGAATGAAGGCTTTTTCCTGGGATGTTCTGTTTTCCATCCAGGTCATCTTCTCCTTCATCATACTTTGGTGTTGCTGTGAACACAGATTCATAAAAATGCCGATATCTGGGGACATGGGTATTTAATCATGGAAATCTGGGGCAGTTCCATTGTAATTCATGTTTTCTCTACATTTTTACTGAATTAATGGAATAAATATATACCTTCAGTTTCCTTACAAGGTGGAGAAAACACTGTTAATGATCTCTAAGTATGGATTGCAGGATGAAGGTGAGGGGGACGGGGCAAGGAAAGGCATTAGAGCTTAGAGCTTTAGAAACCCTCAGTGTTAAGCTCTGAGGTTATTCAGTGTCTCTGAAAAAGAATACGGAGAGGAAAAGGTAGAAAGTTATTTTTCAGGAGGCCAAAGTAAGAGAGTGTTTTAAAGCAAGAATTACTATTCGAACATAGACTTTTCTATGATCTATGACAAGTATCCATTTGTCCTTACGGAACCGTGAGATACATGAACATATAGGAGACTTAAGATGGAGCCATGTGTGACATGATGTTTAAGCATGAGATTTATCTCCTCTTGCTTTACTCATGTAAAAAATTGGTGTTTTACCAAACCCAACTTCCTCTGTAGTCAAGGGAGAGACAGACAGCTGCTCTAACAAAGATTTATAAAACAGGATGAATGACACTTTAGAGTTGTCTATCCCTCTTTATGTTAATAGTAAAGAGAGCCTGGACGACTACCTTTAACAATTCACAAGTCACATAAATTCAGATTACTGAAGTGAAATATGTTGCATGCTAACTGGAGCAATTGTCATCTTGTTGGAGATGACAGGCAGAATTGCAGCATCTGTTGTCACCAAATCCATGTGCTACAACTTTCTCTGAGTGCCTGAGTTTTAAGTTCATTTAATGCTTACTCTGTGATGCTTCTTTAAAAAGAAAAAAAGGCTTTTTCTTGTCCCTAGTTAATTTCTTATCATGTTTACAGTTTGTGGGAGACACAGTCGTATATCATTTCCAGACCCATTAAGTGCAACAATGGCTGGAGGGGAGCCTGTTTGGCTGCCTGAGATCTCCTATTTATGACCTAAGATTTTTCCTTCCAAATTCAACTTGATCCACAGCCGATCCAAAGATAATATATCAGTCCCAGCTCCGGTTCTGGTGCAGATGGATTTCAGAATCAGTCCAGCCTAGACTGTGGCCATTTTTCTGTGTTTGACTATGTGAATTCAGAAAGTTTTTCCTTCCTTTCCTTCCTTGTTTTTGAGGAAGGAAATCTCTGTATAGATGCTGTCATTTGCTGCTTGCAGTGAGGATGTACTCCAAAGTGTGAATTTCTGTGTTCTTCTGTTCTTCTGACTGTTCTTCAGAACTTGTCATGAATTCTTCATAGCCAGTGGCACATTGCCTTCCCAAATCCTCTAATGAATGGGCATGCCTTGCCCCAGTAACTATTTTGGCAGAGCTGTGAATTCATTTTAGAAATCTATCCAGAGTGTTAATAAAAAGGAACTTCCATTCTTTTTCAAAGAGAGGAAAACTGTATACAAAACACTAGCTCTTCTTTCCCTATACTGAGAGTAAAAAAAAAAAGACATAGCTCCAAACCATATTTCACAGGCTTTTTTTTCTTTTTACCCCAAGTTTCCAGACTCTCATGCAGTGCCACTGAAATTTTAGGAGCATTGAAGTTGTTGCTAGTGAACTGCATGGGGCCTTCTTGAAAACAGCGTCCGTTCACCGAGCAGCCTGAGGGAGGAAGCCCTCTCCTGCTAATTTTTTTTCTTCTGAAGGTAGAATAAAAAAAAACGTAAGTGAAAAGAGCTTCTGAAAGTGCCCCCACATTTTCTTTTGGAAACAAAACATTTGTAAAGTTTTGCTTTAATTCCCTTAGATCTTAGTTATAATTTTTTTTCGCAACTTTTTAAATGCAGAAAACGTAGCTAAATTCAAAGGCACAGTGGGAAAGACACATAAGCTTGAACCATAGGGGCTGTAGTTTCTAGTAAACATTTCTCTTCTTGCCACCAGTGGAAGGCTTCCATGGCTGAATTTAACCTAGGGGCTGCTTACTAACAATCAAGACCTTTTGATCTCTGTAAGCTGATTCTCCAATTACTTACCATTTTGGAATTAAAGAGGGGAAAACAAAATAGCTTTGTTAATTAAGCAGGAAAATCGTCTTGACCCGGGCAGGTGCTGGGATGCTTCTTCAGAACACCTGCAGGATGTCTTTGGTAGATTTATGAGTTACAAGACTGACTTTCAGCTGCCAAGGAGTGTGGTTTGATTTATCAAGGTGGATGATTCCCTTACCCCAGGGACTTTCATTTTCTTACAGGTGAATTTTTCTCTTTGCAGGTTATGTTTTCTTGCTTAAAGACAAATCATTGAAGACTGTGGCACATACCCTAGTGGAGAGAGGCATCATCAGGGTGGGCTGAAAGTAATACTAAGATTTGCAATGCCTCCAAAAGAATCTGTACAGGACCCATGTAACAGCAAGCTTTGTGGTTGATAGCATTTAATTCCTTGGGAATGGAAGCTGAGTTTCTAGTTCCTCTATTCATGCAGGCTATTGAGTACTGGGTGCTCCAGTGGGTGTTAAAAGATGTAGGCTCAAAAAACGAGGTTCTGGCTCAACACCAGGTTGCACTTTAGCCAAGTTCAGCTGCCTGAAAAAAACAGGTTGTAACAAAATATGGTGGGGCAGGATTGTTAGATTCAATGCTCCGATCCTTTGCAATATCAAAGCTGCACCAATTTGGTATTGAATCTGGGATCTCTCATACTTCAGTGAAATAGAAGAGACCGAGGCAAATCATTAGCCACTAGTAGCTGAGGTCTTGAGTTGAGGACCTAAAGGTCTTTTCTGTCTCTCACCTATTTGGGGGAAAATTTGGATCCAAGGTGATGTGTACAGGAAGCAGTTTCCACACATTCCAAAATCAGAGAATACAGTTGCTCTTAGATAATGTGGGGTACTTAAAGGCAGGCAGAAAATTGTATTCAGGGCAGACTGCTTTCCCGAAGGAGAACAAGGATTCACTTAGTTCTATGATCTTGCTGAGGCTACATAGCTGAGAGCTTTTGCCCAGGGGGTAGGAGTGCTTACAGCATGTAACACACATATACACATCTCTATCTAAAAGACAGTTGTCTCCTGTGGCTGGAAAGGTGGTCAGCTGAGGGCAGACTTTGTACATGACCTATGTGACTTCTTTCACACAATTGTGCATTTCATCCTCAAAACTCCTCCATGAGATGGGGCCACTGCTTCGAAGGGAGTGGATGGAGACATGAAGAGGCTCCTTGACTTGCCTCAAGTCATAATTGTGTCTTATGGGGGATTGGAGGAGGCAGCAGCTGAGCAAGGAATTGATCACAAGCCTTCTGATAGCACCATGGTGATTAGAATAAACTACTTTATCTGCAGATAGGTGTAATTCCACTCTTTTTACCCAGCCTTTTGTCTGCCCTGTCTTCTGAGATAGCAGCCCTTTAGAATAGGTACCATCTGATATTTTATATAGCACTTAGCAAAATATAGTCCCAATCTCAGTGAGCCTCCAGGCATTACCATAATCAGTGCATTAGGGGTCATTTTTTCAGACAGAGATTTGAAAATAACTTTGAGGAGTCTTTTGTAATGAAAGTTTTCATTTGCCACTCTCTGGAGAGGAGGTGGAGAAGGGGAATTTATGTTCTCTCTCTCACATGCAGAGTTGCACATCTATATTGAATCTTGAAGAAGATGTAAGTCCCCTGCTCCCCCAAAAGAAGTGGAGCACTCTGGGTATTTTGGAGGAGGAAAAAAAATATGTTTTGAAAGAGCCAAGATATTTAGCTTTGAAAATTAGCTACTCAGCAGGCCAGCATTAAAATTAATTTAATGGAGTGTAAATTAACATACTTGACACTTTTTTGATCATTTTTCATAGACAGTGCTGACCGATGGAAATAAAAGCTTTTTCTCCCACAAGGTTAGGACAAGAAAACTCACAAATTTACCACTCTCACCATGGGATGCCTTCCTCTTCAGGAGTCAATGTAGTACATCAAATTTAAATCTGTAAATATTGAGCACTTTTGCATATAATAAACGGACATTTAAAAAAAAAAATGTTTCATTCACTGACACTGGAATGTGTAAAGAATTTTCCTTTCAAATATGCTATGGAAGTTAACTAAGTTCACTCAGAGTTTATAACAAGAATTGTCTAAAAAGTATGGAGGAATATTTATAACCTAGCCCAAAAATGCAACACGGTGAAACTTTTGATATGTTGATAAGCGATAAGAATGTCATTTGAGGTTTATTTTTTTAATAATAATTTAATTGTCATTGTAAAATGCCTCATAGTTGGGACAGATTAAATTGCCACAAAACCCATTACTGAAATTCATAACTCCCCATAAATGTAAAGTGTTTGCTGCTGTGCCATAAATAACCACGCTTGTTCTAAGAAAATGAGGTGCAGGAGATAAATTAACAAAATCCAAACACACAGGACATTAGGTTGCAACAATTTGCTGTAGACGCTGCTGACAGGAATTCAGCTGAACCCAGAGGAGAGGCAAATTCAATGTTTAATTATGGCCTCAGTAAATCATGCCCCCTCTGTGTGTTTTGCCGTATTGACGTGGTTCAAAGATTATTTCACAGTCCAGTTCAATAGCACTGGTAAAGTATGTACATTTCAGATGTCATTATACTTGAAAAGGTCTGAAGAGCACAATATTTCTCCAAAGATGTGTAGGATCCACTCATGGTTAAATGAAAGGAGGTAAATCAATTTTTGTTAGTCTCATGCAAAAGGTTCTGAGCCTGATTTTCCATCATTTGCACCCTGGGTGGTCAGTTTAGCTTGTGTTTGGTGGGAGTGAAAATACAGTAATATTTCAGAACTTTCCATCAGTTTAAATGGCCACACAAGGTTCAGACCTCTGGCAGATTTGATCTTGTAGCTGGAGTGTGGCACCAGCCTGGAAAAGGAATCAGGCTGCAATGACGCATGTTGGAAAGAAGACGGGAAGGCTGGGGAGGGACGTAGCGGGTGGGAAAAGGAGATTTTAAACAACTTAATTGTCACACAGAAATGGCATCTGTAGTAAACATATTGAACTGATAAACAATGCAGCTGCTACAGATTTCACACAGAGAAGTAAATGCCGTGGCCATATGCAATTCATTACCTGTGTTAATTAGGGAATTAAAAAAAAAAAAAAAGGAAAGAAATTATAGAAAAAGGGGACAAATTAGATCACCAGAGAGAATCTGTGCATGCAAACTGCACATCTGTCCTGTCCCAGGACCACGCAAGAGATCTTCTCCCCTCACTTCTGGCCCAGGCAAGAAGGTGCCAGTACCTTTCCTGCTCCTGGATAATGCACTGGACACTGCTACTAACTTCTTATCATTTTCTGGGGAAAAAAAAGCAAACCAAAAAAAAAGAAAAAAAAGAAAGCAAGCCAAGAAAATGGTGGGAAATGAACTTTCAAATGCCTGTTGTGGATACATATGCTCACCTCATTTTTCCAGTTAGGTTCCTCTCTGTTGACCTGAAGTAAAATCCCACCAGTTCTAAGCAAAATTAGACTTCTCCGTATAACACTTTGATTACAGTGCATCGCCCAAAATGCAGCTGGTCCCTGGTTCTGAAGCTGGAACAGACTCCAGCACTGATTACAGGCCCTGAAGACACTTTGGAGTATGGAGGGCCACAGGGCTGCTTTGCAGCCAATTACCACCTGAACCCACCAACATGGTCTCCCTTCAGCATTTAACAAAAGCAGCAGGAACTCACCTTGAAGAGACTTTGGATCCACTCCTGCAGACATGAAATAAAACTAAAGACTCCTTATTAGTCAGTTGGAAACTCAGGGACAGCTGCTGAAAAATAAAAAGTTACAAAAACTCTCAGCTTTTAAATAGGGTCTCATGTTAGTACTGTAAATTAATGTAAATGTCACTTTAAAAGAGAATACGGAATAAAAACCTAATAAAGCTGCACAGCACTGCAGGGGTGGTGAGTAAATTGAGGGAATATTTGATTAGATTTCAAATGCTGCTCTTTAATTTGTATGCTCTCACTTATTTCCCCCCTGCCCCTCCTCACACTTTCCTCATCTGTTATATCTGCTGGTGCACAGTGAATTTTACAGCTCTGCCTAAAAGGTCCCTCTCGTTGCTGTGTGAAAACCCACATGAGCCAGGGCCCGTGTGGGGACAGCATCCTCCAGACTGGGACCCTGCAGCAGACGGGGAGATATGAACCCCACCAATTCCCTCCCAGCGATGCCGAGCCTGCGCCGCTGCCTGACACCAGCAATGGGATGGATCTTCTCCAGCCCCGTGCCCTTCCTGTGCTGAAAATCAGAGACTGATTGCAGCCCAGGCACCCCAGAACCACCCTCCACGATGGGAAGGCAGGTTAGAAGAGGGAACACCCTTTGGCATCTCCCTCCTTACAGCAAAGCCACACTCAGAATTAGTAAGGCTGTTTGCTTCCAGGGCAAACTGTGTCGATAGAGACCTGCAGAAACAAGCCAAGCACCATCCTAAGAGTGGGATGCTTTTGCATTCAATCAAAGAGTTTGATGGAAATTGAATCAGGAGGTTTGGTGAAAGCTCCTGCTTGTTGCCCATCTGTCTATCATGTACCCTGCTAATGGTACCTGTGCTGTAGTCCAAGAAATGAGACAATCTGCAGCTCATGCCCACTGTGACCCAGTTGCATGAGCTCAGGAGACCCCTAGGTCTCTTTTCCTGGCCACCAAAAGTTTCCACTGATTTGGGACCCTCCAGGATAACAGCGCCAAGATACGAATGCAAGGCAAGGACTCCTGGTAGACATCTATTTTCCTGCCTTTTAAAGCTCTTAGCCTGGCAGAAACCTCTGTTCTGGTTTAGCAACAGCAACCTTGTATTAGAGATAATGATCTGAAATCTCTACGGCCTTTAGCGACTTCTCTTCTGCCTCAGTGAACTGCTTTTGTGGACTCGCTGGTCTCCTCTGCGCCGGTCAGGCTCTTATCTTCCTTCCCTGAGCTTTGGCCAGACTTGCAGAAGAAATGTGCTTAAAGGCTCTTCTTCTGTCTCAGCCAGAGTGTTATCTTGGCATCGCTGAGCCTTTGCTACTCTCTTCTCAGGTGGCATCAGTCACGTCCTTGCAGTTTGAAGCTAGAAACTATCTCCTTCATCCTTATACATATTATTTCTTGAGTTGAGCAAAGATTGACCTCTCCGTGTCCTTTCTATTCCCCCGCTGCTTAACAGACTGGCAGGAAGTGATGGACTCTTTGCTTTTCTCTTAGAGATCTGAGGGCCGGTCACAGTGTGTCTATCAGCCTGAGCTGTCTCTCCGTGTGTTCATGCTTGCTCAGATAATAATACTAACAGCAACACACATGTTTCTCAGCCCCCTACCTTGTAACATTTTCAACATTTTGCAAATCCATTCCCTTCCAGGGAGCCAGGAAACACTGGGACAGTGGAGATGAGACCAGTCAAGGTGAGGATTCTTAGCAGTATTTCATTATTCCTTACTAATTTCTTCAACCACCAGAAAGTGGTGAAGCAGTGTGTAGGAGTGACTTCAAAATCAGGCTGACTGTATTGAGTAACTAAAATTGCATCCTGATGGGTGGAAAAGTGAGAAAAGATGGAGGAAACTCCCATTAGGAAAATACCTAGTCTTAATGAGCTAGCAAACTCGCCTCCCTCTCTGCAAAGCAGTATCTCTGAACCTCAAGGCCTATGTGGGATTTTAGTTTTAGTGTTTGTTTCTGTTGCCGTCTTAAATGCCTAGGGACAGATAAGAATGACAAGCAACATAAATTAATGATGCATGAGCTCTGTTCTGCTTGAGTGGGAGAGGAGATGGAAGCAGGGAATGGGACGATTGCTGCAATGCAAAGTTTGGCCATACGACGCATCAGTTTTGCCTTATCAGGCTGCTATAAGAGCTGTGATAAGACAGTGATTCAGCTCAGCAAAGACGAGACTGACACTTTCCTTATGCCCATTCCCACATAAAGGAAACAAGAGTTATCCAACGCCACCAGGTGATCTGACTGTCCAGGGACATTAGCAAAATTGCTAAAATGGCCAGTTCACTGCTAATGCACTCTTTGTAGGTATTACACCTTCTTCCCCTCAAACGATACTAGCCATTTGGCCATGACTCACTGTTGTTTTACAGATCCTGTCCCAGAGCTAAATTTATAGCAAATGAGAAAGGGTCAAGACTTTCAGCAGAAACAGACTGAAGAGGAAACTTTTAATGAGTTTTCCTTGGAGATCATCAAACCGTCAAAAGAAACCTCTGAAAAATCAACTGTAAAGACAAAACATGGTTTTCCTTTGATGTTGTACTCTACATGGCCATTTTGAGAGTTCCAAGAATCTCAAAGGCAAGATCATTGAGGAATGGCAATATCCAGCTCCTCTTCCCTCCCATCTCAAAGGATGCAGCTGCCTTTGCAGGACACCTGGACCCTTACAGGATTCTGTAGAAAACACTTTGTCGGGCAAAAGTGCAAATGTCTCAGCTCAACAGCTTGGCCCTGCATTGGCAGAGAAGGACTTCGGGCTCAGAGAGGCTTCTTGTTTTATTTATATGTGCAATCAGCTTGAGCACCAAGGAGCTCTTCTTGGTGACTTCCATTGTGTTGCAATTGTGTGACACCAGTTCATGTTCTGTGTTGTCTGGGTCCTACTTTATGTCTCTTGATTCACTTAAATTTCCTAGCCCTGGCCAAGAAGAATCATAGTTGCGACACAGCCTCTAACCTCCCTTCCTTCATCTCTTTCAACCTCTCTGGTGCACTTTTCTCCCACATCATTGCAAATGATCTCTGCCTTCATCCTCCATTGGCCCTTATTTCCCGGGATGACACAGCCTCTAACCTCCCTTCATCTCTTTCAACCTCTCTGGTGCACTTTTCTCCCACATCATTGAAAATGATCTCTGCCTTCATCCTCCATTGGTCCTTATTTCCCAGGACAGTATGCTGGTTTTTCTTATAACTTTCTCACTCCTTTCACTCTTCTCTGAAAACTCGTCAATCAATCCAAATTGTTGCAACAACCAGTGGGAAGCCTCTAACCTTGTTGTCATTGATTTGAATAATGCAAATATTAATGAGTGGAAAACTCATTAAGAGGAAGCAGGAGAATTCTCACTGACAACCCACCTCTGCCGTAATGCCAGGTGGATCCTGTTACAAACAGGAGAAAAATGATCAAGCTTTTAATTCTAGCTCCACTGGCATGCTTATATTTGCTTCACAGCCTAGATACTCTGTCATCCATGTTGCCATATTTTTAAGAGCGATGCTCTGCTTGCGTGTTCTAGACAATATGTTTTGAAACTTATTAATCAGGAATTGTCCAATCTCTTTATGCTGAAGCATCAGTAAAACAATTACTTCAAGGCTAAATGAGGTCCACTGAAGAATCACTTGATTAAAGTGAGAGTTTACAATAAATAAATACTTCAAATCTTTCATTATTGATGCTCCAGGGGGAAAACAACTCTGATTAAGTCAAAGAAGGGGAAAAATATTTAAATTTGAATAAGTATGATGGACTGGCTATTGTGTTGGTGTAAATCAGCATAACTCCAATGTATTCACTATGTCTATGTCAGTTTGAGTGAGCTGAGTACTGGATATAGTGTGTTACTTCTCACTGGATTCAATGGAGGTATTGTCTAAAAGAAACTGGAAAGAAAATGTTTGCATGCTATTCATTGCTCTGACATTTTCTTGCTGTGCTCCTTTTTGGAGAATCACTCCACATGCCTCTTATTCAGGTACCCATCTTTAATCTAGGGCTCATAAGATTTATATGTATCACAAGGTGCTTGTGAATCTTAATGAGCAGTATTCAGGAAATGTCATTTCTTGAACGTTGATGCCCAGGTGCAATGGATCATGCAGTACAGCAGAAGTATTTTCAATTTCTTATTAACACTGTATGGAAGAGATAAGGAGTAATCATTAAACACAAACATTTATTTAAATGCAGAGTTGAGGCAGATGCTGTAAACACACAAAAGCCAGAACATTTCACAAGATGAAGGGTCAACATTTCCAAGCTTGGAAGTTTTAAGTCTCTAAATCCCAGTTCAGAGACCGAATAGATTGTGCCTTAAATAACATAATATCTATAATGGGTACCCATAGACCCCTTTTCCAGTCTCAGTTTCTAGTCCTTGTACTATTTCTCACACACATGTATTTCAGTGTACTACAGCATCAGCGAGAGGTAGGTGGAAGTTACAGGGTTTAAAGGTTTGCCTGTGACCTGCCAAAAGATTGTAAATGAGCCGCATACAATCTCTGCACCTCTTGATTGCTTCTGACTCTTTGTCTGCTTTTCTTCTGCAGCATTCAACCTACTGGGGACAAGAACTAGGCCTTACAAGGTTTTGTTTTGAGTCTGGCACAGTAGGGTCTCAGTCTTGATTGGAATCTCTTGTCACAGGTCTTAGGAGAAACAACAAAAATAGGGACAAGAAAAATTGGGGAAATAGGATTGCAGGATATAACAGCACAGGAAATTGTAATGCAAGACAGCATGACATCTAAAGATTGGGAGAACAACACTTTTCAGGATATAATTCTGCAGTCAGTAAACTGGGGATGTAGTTTTTTCACCTTTCATTGTAGTGGAAGTGCATCACTGTCCAAAAATTACACTAAATCAAAGTGTTGGGCCTTTATACAGTGATAACACCACATAAAAGAAAGACAAGTATATCTTAAGCCATTAAATCTATGAAAATCAGTTAGTACTCTCAGTCACAGATAAAAAAACCCACAAATCATCAGAAGAATTTTCCAATGTCTCAATAAATTCATTTTTTTGTTTCATGCACAGCTAACCTTAAAGTGACCCAGTATGCATACACTTATTAGAAGAGTGTTTCTCCCCCTACAAAAATAAAAAAGAAAACCTCATAATTTGCATGGAAGAATTTTGAAAAGTTCTACTCATAAGAGTATTTTCAAATAAAAAGTTTTAATCTTTTATAATTGGGGAACAGAATTACAATGCCTCCTCTACCATAATTAAAGGCTAGATTCTCCAAGGCAAGAAAACATAAACCTCAGTGTTGATGTTCACTATAATGTACCTAAACTACATAAACAGGCCTTGGTGTCACTGCAAAGATGTTATGTGTTGCTCACTGAATGAAAAAATGCTCTTTTTGTCTTTGTCATAGCAACAGAGGTGTATTATATTTGTACTTTCAACACCAGTTGAAGGCAATTGCAGTTTTCACTAGTTACATGGTAGGGAGAAGCCATGTAACGGAACAGGAGGTGCCATCTGAAAATGGATGATAATTGAAAGTCTCTTCCATGGTTTTTCCCTTAGGAAGATGTATATGAGACAGAGCTTTCAAGTGGAATGGGTTGAGAATTTTCAGATCAACAGATTTCCATTCAGAAAAAAAACCCCAAACCTTAGTATAAATTAGTAGTTGATCTTCTGCTGAAACACAGTCCCTGGAAGAAGGGGGAATGCTGAAAGTTCACAGGAGTTTGCACTGATGTTTAACCTTAAAAATCAAATGTAGACAACTAAATTATCTGAATACTTCATATGATCACAGAAGAAAACCTGTAAAAAACCCTGCCATTTCTTTTAAAATTAGAATGAAGATATTTTCAAAATAATTTAAAGCCTTAAGTGGTAAAAGCCCTTCCATTTATGCTTAGAAAAATCAGTAAAAGAGTATTTTTCAGCCTAACAGACATTGTAGCAGCATCACATAGTTGGTAATTGACACAGGATGGAGTGGAAAATGAAGTATGGGGTTTTTGGTTTGTTTTTTTTTTTTAAGTATTAATTAATTACTAGAACATCTACTATGGGATGTGGAGAATTTGCTATTTCTCACTGGATTTCCCTCCAACCTGGATGTCTGTCTCAGAGACAGTCCTAAGGTACTGAATTGTGTGTTGTAATTTCTACCACCAGAGTACTGTTGACTAAATCCCTTTCTATCAATGGAGGCTATGAATCTTTGACGTTCTCCATCTCAGGCAAATAAGAGCAAGGTCTGTGGTTTGGAACATAACATCTAATGTCAGATTCAGTGGCTTGAGATACACACAAATATCTCATGAGGATAATGATTTTATATAGAAGCAAATTAGTCTGACAGCTGAAGTAGGGTTGTCTCTGTAATGGCTCACAACCAATTATATATATTTTCCTCTCTATAAGCAGTGGTTACGTGCCATCAGTAAAATGTCTCACTAATGAAATAAAGCAGGAAGGAGCAAAAAGTAGTCCAATCTCAAATGTGTGTGTATGTGTCCCATGAACTATTTTTCCCATTCTGCTCCATAAAATAGAGCCAATGTGTCTCCAAAACATTTATGGATGCCATACATAGAAATTACCCTCCACGCATTTCCAGTGCCAGTGGCTCACCCTGGGCCTCCCTTATCATAATGCAAGCAACAGAAATCATGTCCCATGGCAGGAGATTAGGATTCAGGGTAGGATTGAACTGCCCACGGTTCCACCATGCTGATCCTGGCTTTATTCCAAAGATTGCCTGCCAATGCACCCAGGGGTTTGAGGTCTCCCCTCTGCCCCTTTGACTCGGCTGAGCCTTCCAGAGCTCCATGGCTGTTGCCCCAGGCTATGTTTCTGTTTTATTTGTAATCCTTTGAAAGCAATAGCCAGTTCTGGCAGATGAATTATATTCTGTCGAGAAGCAGCAGGGGATGGCTGGGACCGTCTCTCTTTCCCTCTCTCCCGCCCTTCCATTTATGCTTAGAAAAATCAGTAAAAGAGTATTTTTCAGCCTAACAGACATTGTAGCAGCATCACATAGTTGGTAATTGGCACAGGATGGAGTGGAAAATGAAGTATGGGGGTTTTTGTTGTTGTTTTTTTAAAGTATTAATTAATTACTAGAACATCTACTATGGGATGTGGAGAATTTGCTATTTCTCACTGGATTTCCCTCCAACCTGGATGTCTGTCTCAGAGACAGTCCTAAGGTTCTGAATTGTGTGTTGTAATTTCTACCACCAGAGTACTGTTGACTAAATCCCTTTCTATCAATGGAGGCTATGAATCTTTGACGTTCTCCATCTCAGGCAAATAAGAGCAAGGTCTGTGGTTTGGAACATAACATCTAATGTCAGATTCAGTGGCTTGAGATACACACAAATATCTCATGAGGATAATGATTTTATATAGAAGCAAATTAGTCTGACAGCTGAAGTAGGGTTGTCTCTGTAATGGCTCACAACCAATTATATATATTTTCCTCTCTATAAGCAGTGGTTACGTGCCATCAGTAAAATGTCTCACTAATGAAATAAAGCAGGAAGGAACAAAAAGTAGTCCAATCTCCAATGTGTGTGTATGTGTCCCATGAACTATTTTTCCCATTCTGCTCCATAAAATAGAGCCAATGTGTCTCCAAAACATTTATGGATGCCATACATAGAAATTACCCTCCACGCATTTCCAGTGCCAGTGGCTCACCCTGGGCCTCCCTTATCATAATGCAAGCAACAGAAATCATGTCCCATGGCAGGAGATTAGGATTCAGGGTAGGACTGAGCTGCCCACGGTTCCACCATGCTGATCCTGGCTTTATTCCAAAGATTGCCTGCCAATGCACCCAGGGGTTTGAGGTCTCCCCTCTGCCCCTTTGACTCGGCTGAGCCTTCCAGAGCTCCATGGCTGTTGCCCCAGGCTATGTTTCTGTTTTATTTGTAATCCTTTGAAAGCAATAGCCAGTTCTGGCAGATGAATTATATTCTGTCGAGAAGCAGCAGGGGATGGCTGGGACCGTCTCTCTTTCCCTCTCTCCCTGAATTCTAATTTAAAGAGAGGAAACAAGATTTCATTGAATTTTAACAAATTAACCATTAATCACTTATGAAAACCTCCTGATGAGGACATGGATCGCCTGGGTTATGAATGGGAACAGCTTCATTTTGCTGTGATTGTTCAACCAAGTTAATCCCCAGCTCTCTTTCTTTACCTCCATCATGCTCCTCACCTTGTTCCCTGTCTCCCTCACCGCTGCGTGCTCTTGTCTTCTTCCCCCCACCTCCACCCAACACATCCACCTTCCTCTCTCGTGTCCCCTTCCCTGGATGCACAGCCCCTGCTGAACCCGTCGCTGAATCATTTTTGATGTCATGCTGAATATGGAAATGAAGGAAAAAACAATGTCTTCCGCTGGCTGTGTGGTGTGAATATTTATGAGGGAGCCAGCGAGGAAGCTAAATAGGAGCTATGAGCCAGCCAGAGAGGATGGCAGCTGACAAGGGCTCATTCAGCAGCACATCCTCGGCTGCCGGCAGCATCCCAGCAGAGTGGGGGCTGTGAGTGACAGAGCGGCAGCATCCTTGCCTGGGCAACACAAAAAAACTAAGTTGCAGCCGTTTCTCTGCTTCCTTTTCACTCCCCCCCTTCTCCAGCTGATCAATTTCAGCTACAAAAATAATAATAAAAAAAAAATATCCTTGGATGTCGTTCAGCTGCAGCAGACGATTAGGCCTTAAAAATCAATGTTTATGTTCAACAGGGCTATAAAAACCAATCCTTCCCTCTACTTATCAAATCAGAATTGGAATCAGAAAAGCCCCTTGGCTCGTCGTACACGGGGTCATGGATGGTGACACATGGTGATGAAAATCTCACTAAGCCAAGGCTCTCTCTGTGCTCTTTCTCTTTCTGCTTCCATATTCCCATATTCAAAAGCAGAACTTCTCCCACAGGGAGTCATCACTCTGCTAAACACCACACGGGGGACCAGAATGTAGATGGGTACCAGGGACCTGGGGAAAAAAAAAAAAGAAGGGAAAAAAGATGGTGTAAGTCTATCCATTGGAGTCAGCCCCAGATGGAGCTCTGAAAAATGTCATCTTTACTTTTCCCTTAAGGATAAAGCAGACCTAGGAAGGAAACTGATCTGGAGGTGGGTTGGGCATGGCCTAATTGGAGTAAAACAAAAGTCCTGAAATGAATTGTTGATCCCTTTGCTCCTCCTGAGGTCTGCAGAACTTCTGCAAGGTGATTATTTTGTTAATTGGACTGTGGGGATGGGGTTATTCCTGCTGCCAGGCACAGGATGCCTGTGGAGCAAGGAGTGAAACTCCACCTCTTCCAGCCACAGTCTTTAATGTAATAAAACCTGATCCTGCTATGGAGATGCTGGTGGCTTCTAACATGTAATGTCTGAAGCTAATATGCAATAGACCAGTTTTTTGTTTGTGGGGTGTGCAAACCCCAGTGACTGAGCTGGGCTGATTTCCTAAAGAACATCATAATTTCTCTTCCTTGGCTGGATGGCATCACTTTTAAGTGCCTTGAGAATGGCAGGTCCTTCCAGAAAGTATGTTTTAAATTATCTAGCAATCAGCTGCTAAAAAATGACACAAGAATCAGTGAGATTCTGCTCATGAAAATCAGTGTCCCAGATGACACCGAAGAGATTCAAACATAGGTCAGGTTATTAAATTTTTGTGATGCTGGCTCCCTCAGCCACCACTCCACTGGGAGTGCACAGAAGTGTCTTCTTCTGTAGTTACTTTTCCTAGCCCAGACCCAAGATTTTCCCCATCCAGTATGTTTCATCAGCTCCTCTTCAGAGCATTCTGGACTGACCCTTCTCATGGCCCCTTGCAAACTGAAGCACGTGACTTCTTGTAATGATGTAGGACTGCGAAACTCCCTCCTTAATTATAATCTTTTCCCAATGATATATAGCCCTACCTGACTCAGCTGGAAAATCTTTTCATTTCTAGACACATACTGTGGGTTGTACATATGGCTGGGCTAGAAATTCTTTGGTCCATCTAGGTAATCCTGTTAATCCTTCTCCTCGCATAGACAACATTTCTGGTCACAGAGCTGGTATTTCCTGCTGCTATTCATCCTTCTCCCACCAAGCCTTCAACAGAAGGAACCAATGCCAACAACCAGTCACAGGCCACAAAGGATGAACTTTATTGCAGAAAAAAAAAATCTGAAATATAAAATAAAAGGCAAGAGGGTGAATCTAATGAGGTGGATGAAAATACCGATATATAAATCCCATGGCACAGTATGCTGGAATATATCACTGGTGCCGTAAGAAAAAGTGGTTCTGCTGTCTGGCATTGTAGCAAATAGGATGTCTGGAACATGCTATAAACTTATGGAACCAAATCACTGCAATATAGGAGACTTTTAAATTAAAATTGATTAGGCTATCTATCTTTATTGACAAACGGCACTGAAATCCTTGCAGGCAACCTAGGCAAAATCATCCTGAGGACACTCCTAAATTTTGTACCTCTGCTCATCCTCCAGTTCATATGGGCATTTATATGAATTATGTGGGCAAAAGTAAACCTGAAAAGACAAATCTCAGTTTTCTTATTTCCAAGGGTACTTAGGTATGGCTGCAACATTAGGTGCTTTAAAGAAACCTGAATATCTCTGTGGCCCCAGATGTATTGCTATTTGGTTATTATTCATGATTAGTCATTTTCTCAGTTGTTAAGTCACTTTAAAGACCTGTCCTCCATCATAGCTTGTATTAAATCTCCACTTATTTACTCATTGCGATCCATCAGTCATTTTGACGGCGAGAAGTTCAAAAACCTTGAGGAGAACAGAAGGTTTATTTCAGATTTGGCTTCAGTTAGTATTCAGAAGTATTTTAAATGACATGTACAATGTCTGGGTTAGTGCAAATCATATGCTTGTTGTCCCCAACTTTGGACCAGAAGCACATAGTTTCATTAAAAAGATTTACAGGGCAAGTACAGCTAATTGAGATGACCATTAACTGTCTAATGTACGAAGGCATTTAAAGCTCAATATTTTACTTCATTATAGCTGATTAATAAATACAGGAGCAGCCACTATCATACTTTTAATTCTACAATAGAAAGCTTGAGGCAATGAATAGACACTTTCTTATTATCATTAGTGAAACTACAGATAAATAGGCAAGTAGCTTCCCAGGTAGATTGTAATTCACTAGAATACATTAAAAGCTTGGCTACATGGCTGCAGAAATGGTGTAACATCATGACAGCGACTTACTGCTTCTGGATATCTCTGTAACAAAAAAACCCAAACATCCAAGCTCAGAAGAGGCCATTATTTAAATAGCTGTCTCATTTCATGTAATTTCAAGTTCAATGGTGCGGCAATTCTGCAGTATTAGATCTACTGAATGATTATTAAAATCACACCTATTCAAGATTAACTATGAATTAATTATGAGAGGAATTCAGAAATTCAGATACCTTCTGAGATAGGCTCTGGGGTAGAGATCAGGTAAGTGTCAAAATCTGGCACAGGCTTAACCTGTTGTGAATTTTTCCAAGTGTATGTTCCTCTTCATCTCAGCAGCTACACAGGACAGGTGACTACTTGCACCCAGGATGTGCGCAAGGGACACATCTAATAAGTCAGATGAGTCATGCCCTAGGTGTGTTATTTCTCTCCCTTGATGATGACAGGAGTCCAGATGATTAACTCAGATGTAGAGAATGACACCTACATCTAGTCAGAATGAGTCCCCACTGGGGAAATCTAAAGCACTCAATCACTGAAGGAGATAACAAGCTCATTGTGGGCCTGAGCCCTTGATGTCCCATCAAACCTGAATTTGCTGAGTAAATTGCAGGGAATTTGTCAGAGTTCAGATGTTGAGTTATACTCCAACGGATAGAGCAAATCAGGGTCTGGCAAACCTGTGCAACAGTGAGGCTTCAGCAGCTTGGTATTGTATTGCAACCAACTCATCTGGCTACCTCTGTTCCTCCTCTCCTTTATCTCTCAAGTCTGCTGGGACTTCTTTTCTCCTGTCAGTTTTATACAGGAGTCACTCAGGTATTATGGCAGTAGGTGGTTTTATATAGGTATGAGGTAGCTGGACAGATGGGCAGATGGTGGAATAGGTCCAGGTGCTTCTGTGCAGAGTGAAGAAAGAGAACAAATCATTCAAATGAAAGGTTGTAAGAAGGCATTCACTGTATGTCAGAACACCTGGCTCAGAGAAGGGTCCTTTGCTGGTGTCTGGCAACGTGAGGGACATCAGTCATTTCTAATAAAGGAAATGTTCCTTGGTAGAGCTCCACTTTGCTCTGTAGTCTGGAAATGTAAGCTGCAGATATTTGTGGCACATTGGTCACAGTTTCCTTGGCTGCTTGCAGTAATTCAGCCTTACAGCTCCACATGGACAGTAAGTGTCTCTGCTCTGTCTCCATTCTATTCCAGTTTCTCAGCATGATAAAGAAAGGACTGAGCTCTGACAAGCAAAGGTGGGTTAGAAGCTGCTGGTGACTCCTACCAGTGTCAGCTAAGCAAGCATGGAGATATCCAAAGTGATGAAACCCTTTGCATGTCGATTTCATCCCCAAAGTAATATCTGAAGTTGCAAGATCTTGGGGAGAGGAGGGTCATGTTGTCAGAAAAGCTCCCATATATGAAAGCTGAGGCCATTCCTTTGCCAAGCAAAGTTGGTGGAGGGGCTGTTAAAACCTGAGCCTGCATCTCCTTGCTCAGTTACACCAAGAAAGAAAATCTAACTTTTTGAAAAAACAGACAATTTATTTTTTAAGCCCACTGTCAGAAAGCCACGCTGTGACTGTGAATCAACAGCAGGAGTGGGCAATGCTGTGTGTATTTGGTCCCTTCTCTGCTAGCAACAGACAACCAAAACTCTCACTAGCTGTAAAAAATTTATTCACTGCAATGACAATCACACAGACATGGAGGAAATGAGGGCATGGCATAGACTCAGAGTTGTTAGTTTGCCAAACCTTCTTTTCTGCCAAGGTCTTGTGTATGTACATCCATTCTTTCACCTCTTTGTCTACAGAATCAATTACCATGCTGTCCAGCTACCAAAGGTATTATATAGGCATTTGATCTAAATGATATAGTGGATGCTCTTCAGTGGTACAGCTGAACATCTCTGGAGCCAGCTGTGATGTGTAGGCATTGGTCAGGTAGAGCACAGCTTGCTGCATGATAGCCCTTTGCAGTAGGGCCATGATAGTGTCTTCTTTAGCCCTGAACCTACTTGCCCTGACTGTACCTCACCTGCTTGCCCAATTATGCACGAGAACCATACCAGACCATGCATATTAATAAACACCTACCAGCTGGCAGAAGTTTAGGTCTGGACCCAGTATCTCACCACCTGATATCCCCCTCCACACCATGGGAGACCTCAGAAGAGTCCATCTGTGAGCAGGCTGAATTTTTCTAGTGGGAGCCATTCTCTCTCTGCTGCCCTGATTCTCCTCAGCCCTTTGGGACTGTGCAGGGGTTTGTGGCAGTGCCTGCACAGCCTCCGCCTGCTCTAAGCCTCTGTGTGTGGGAAGAACATGTGCAAATCCAGCCAGGTGGCTGCAGGATGAAGTGCAGCACCCGACCATGAGCAAATAGGATGAGAAAGGATGCTTACACATGGGTGTTTTAAAGGGAAATAGACTGTACTGGGGGGCTGATACTTAGCAAAGGCCACCGCTCTGGAGACATGCATGAGTTCATATTGTAATCACTATTATTTTTCCAGTTTCTTTTTTTTTTTTAACTTCCCCACTTGTGAAATGGCCCTGAAAGAAGCCCAGCTGGAGATGCATGTACTGTATTTTCTCATTAGAGTTTGGCTGTCCCCTCCAACTCCTCCTTTACTGTTTCAAATCGTCTCCTAAGCAAAATGCGAATCCACCAGTGTTCCAGTGGGTTCAGCATTTGGCAGAATGAATTTGTTCACTGCTAATTAAAACAAAAGATTTCTGAGGCGCTTTCCACTTTGGTTTATTAGCTTTCCTGTGCGATAGCAAATAGGAGCCCTTGTTACACTGTCAGCAGAACTATTATTATTATTATTTATTATTTACAGTACAACTTGTGACTCACTTCCTATGTTGGTGGATCTTTCGCCATCTGTTAAAAAAATAATAGCAGTCATTTTCCGAAATATTATTCTAATCCAAATGTTAAAATAGAACCATATGAAGCCAATTAAATAGAGTGTGTGTTGTTAATCGGAGTTACTTCAGCTGAGCTAAAGAAAAAGCAAAAAAAAAATAAGAGGATTGAGAAAGGCCTAAATGTAAAGCAAAGATGCAGACTTCAGAAATCTGTGGAGATTCTGCCAACATTTTATTGGAATTTCAGATTTCAAGAGAAAAAAAACTGTAAACATGTCATCTTCTAGCTAAGTTTAGGAGCAGATATGGATCCAAATCTGGATGCGAGATTGCAACTCCAGACCAGGCTTTATGTGAATCCTTAAAAGATCAGAAAATTTCAGTTTTAATCCCTTTAATATTTAGTGCTCTTAGCTGTTTTTGTTCTTACTTTGAGTGAAAAAAAAAAATTACTTGATCTGGTTTGGTTGCCTCCACCTGAGAGTTTTATGTAAGCTTATGACTAATTAACATGAAGTTCTCAGGTGGTGCTTCTAAAGACATTGCCCCTGCCTGCAGAAGTCAAGGAGAGATGAAGCAAATACATCATGAGGAAATTATGGTGGTCAAGCATGAGTATGCTGTCCCTACGGCACGGTGATCAATAGCAGCTTCACTTCAAACACGTGTATGTGAGCATTTCTTTGGGCTTTAGATCTCTGAGCTTGGGTCAAAGCATATTTGAAACAGGCAGATTTTTCACCCGATTTCATACTGAAGACTTTTTCTTCTGATACCTCAGAGCAGAACCTACACTGAGATTTGCGTTTAACTGAATTTGAGCTAAACATCTCAAATCCTGAGCCTGTCTTTAGAGGGGAGGGACATGAGCTTGAGAGATCTGGGTTTATCTCACTGGTGGGGGCAGTGATGTGATTACCCCACACGTCCTCTGTTGAGGGGGGAGTCAGCCATCTCATGGGTAAATCAACACACCAAAAATTTGAATCACTTTCTGGAAGTGTCTGCTTTCCTCCATCAACACCAAAAGAGAGCTCCAATGGCTACAGCCCGAAACATCTCACCTTGCCAAAGGGCCCAACGTATACGTATCATGAATTCAAGAAAATTGAGCTCTATTTTAAGGCTTTTTCATCTGTTTTTCATGCCAGGATGGAAAGCTCCCTGGAAAACCAATCTCCAGTGGAACATCCTTGGTTTTTTGGGCTGGAGATGGAATCAGAAAGGTTGGGGTGCAGCAGCATCCTCCACTTGGGGAGGATGGAGCTGGGTTGTCCCCTCGGCGGTGTGCTCCAGGACTGCAGCAGCAACCCAGGGATGCTGCCGAGCTCCTGAGGCCGAGCAGCCGAACTGCATTCCTGGCTGCAGTTATTTATATTCCCCGAACAGCGTTGTTTACACAAACTGCATGAATGCAAATCAACGTGAGGAAGTGCTGGAGTCGGTGAGGTGTGCAGCAGTAACAGGCTCCTGGGATTGGTTTTAGTAATGTAGTGTTAACACAGCTACACATGGCTACACACACTTTCATATCCAAGCAAGGGAGAGGGAGAGGGAACACTCATTACCTGGGACACTGGCCGAGTCCTTGTACCTCGACAAGAGATAAAAAATAAAAATGGACTTCATTATCACAGGCTGCCTGTCAATCACCTTCCGTTGCACCAAGCCTGCCTTACATTTTTCCGACTGAAAGGTTCCCGTCACCATTGGCCGGGAAGGAAAGCTGGATGTGTGAAAAGAGGCTGAGCGGGTAACACGATGACTAGCATTAGTCTGCTGACTACTCTCTTGCCCTGAAGCACAGGAGCATTCAAAGACAGCCTGCCAAGGAAGGCTTTTTCTGAGAAATGCCCATGCATATGAATGTGATGTAGATGTGAGGCGGTGGTCTTCACCTTCTTCTGAGTGAGGGGTGTCCAGTGGGTAACATCTGGGTTACCCCGTGGAGCTCACATGTCTTCAGATCCCGCAGGTGGTGTCAGTGTGGCATCAGCCAGCTGCCCTCTAAATGTTCACTTTGTTTTCGTGCCAGAGCATCCCTGCGCTTCTGAATTCACCAGTCCCAGCTTGCAGACTTTGAAGCAACCATGTGAGACAATTTTTTCTGATATTTAGATATGGAATTTCCTCCCCTGGGGATCCCAAATACTGTCTTTGGAGATCTTTAGGGCTACTCCCTGCCTCTGGTTTTCTCATCAGTAAAATAGGGTTGATGATGCTTCAAAACAGGTTTACCATTGTGCTGCCAAGATCTCTTGAGTGCCAGTGACCTTTTATTTAACCCATCAGCATCAAGCTACCTTTCATTCCATCACTATATATTCTCAAGAGGCTTTGTTGGCAATTCCATCTTTCTTTTCTCTGCGCTTACATTTTCCACAGTACAATAAAACAATAATAATAAAAATCTATTAAAACAAGTTCCTTGCTAGTTTATGGTAATTAAAAGCAATAAATATTCCTGCATGCAATGCTGTAGACCTTGACTCATCGGTGGGTCAATACTGCTTTCCTGGTGAGGCTTGGTAATAAATCTTTATTCCTTTTTGAATGGAAGTAAGGATGGGTTTTTATTCATGAATTCTGTGACCCGTTGAAGTGACATTTTCAAAACAAACACTCCAGAAATGAGGAGTTTTCTCTGCAGAGTGGGTTAATCTGCTCTCTTCTCAGCGTGTCTCTTTCATACCGATGATTTGCCCGATGCCTTTTTAATCCCAGCAGCAACTTCCCAGCAAGCGGGAAGAAAACTAAAATAAAACAAAGTAGCTCGGAAAGAGCACCAAGAGGCATGTGCCAGGGGCAGGCGGGGGGAGGCTGCAAGGGAAGGGGGCACAGGGGTGGGAAGGATGGTCTAGAAGAGGTCTCTGAAGGTCTGGCTTGCTCGGCAGGGCTGGCATTGCCAATTCACTGTCCAGTCACGCTTTGCCTTGCACCGAGGCTGGGGGTGGCCTTGAAGTCCCAGCCCTGCTCAGCAACATCGCTCCTGCCTCCTGAGCTGTCGGCCTTCATTAGCTTCTACTACTAGACGGAGGGTGTTTCGCTGAACCCAGATCAAACAGCAGCTTTTTGGGCTCGTCTGCAATTGACTTCATTTGGTTGTGTAATCTAATTGGCTCGGGATGCTCTGTGAGCCGGGGAGCCAAGCCAGGGGTTTATAAAACAAACTTGCAATGCAAAGCGGGCGAATTCCCGCCGAGGCCTGCTCCTTCCCGGCGCCGTGTAGAGCGAGTCAAGCACCAGGATGAAGTCTCTGGGTTATTTTTCTCTCTCTAAGAGGCTGCTCTTTCTTTGGAGGAGGCTAAACATAGCAAGAGGCCCCTCCTCCAGCAGAAAGGATTACTTGTCAGCTGAGTCGCTGCTTGTCATTAAACTATGTTCTAAAATGTACTCGGGGCCAGGTTTGCCGTGGGCGTTTGGGGTGTAGCTGCTGTCTAGAGGGGAGGGACAGGGAGAAAGAGCCTTCCCTTCTGTGGTACACGTGGATCAGTGCCATTTCTGGGCAGCGGTTTCTGTTCCCCCCTTAACTTGTTTTTTCTTTTTCTGAGGTCAGCTTCTATTGCCATCACTAAGATATCACTCAAAGACAAGCAATTTGGCCCAGATTGGTTATTTCACAGGCCAAAATTCAGAACTTGCCACTTCCTAAAGAGCTGAGTGCTGCCAGACCATCCGGTGTGCGTAGCATCCGCAGAAGTTTCTTGTTCACCTCTTTCCCCCCGCTGTCAGGCTCAGCACTTGGTTTGTCACTCAAACCTTGTGGGTCCAGTATTTGCTCAGGTGTGCTGTGAATGTGTCCCACTGCAGCCACAGAAAGGTGGGCCTGTGACAGCCGGGCTAGAGTCAACCATGTTGGTTGAACAAATACAACACACCTAAAACACTGCCTACCTGATAACCTTAAGCTTTTATAAACATCAAGCTGGATGGGGCTTTGAGCAACCTGGTCTGGTGGGACGTGTCCCTGCTCATGGCAGGGGGGTTGGAAATAGATGATCTTCAAGGTATCTTCCAGCCCAAACCATTCTATGTTTCCATGATCACCTAGCTAAGATTTCTGGATGTGATGCTACTAGGAATCTACTCAGCCCACATAAATGAGATGGGTCAAGAGGGTTCATCCATCCTCTCTCACCTGGGATCAGCTCAGCCATGGGTTGGGAGAGGCTCTGCTGTCACCCACTTCCCTGGACAATGTTTTAATTTTTTCATTTTGCTGAACATGATGCACGTTCCCTCACAGAAAGGAAATGTGATGCATTTTGACTTACAGAAGCAGATGGAAAGATGCAGATGCTACAGGGACCAGAAAAGCCTCCCTTCAGATGGGACAGGACTGCTGTCTGGTGGTCCTCATTCAAGTTGACATTTGAAACAAAAGAGGCTGGAGTAAAATGACGCTTCCCCCTTATACTCAGAGCACTGAAGTGGCAGGAGCACTCACCAAGATTAATTTGAGTTATTTTAATTATGATTCTCTCCCCTCTCTCTCTCTTCCCCTCTCCTCTCTCACATACACTGTCTGGACAGGGAACTGCAGGTTTTCTTCCACTTAGGATTAATTAAAAAGGAAAAGTCAATAAGTTTCTCAGCAATTACTGTCTTTTCCATTTGGTCATTTGAGACAGTAAGGGGCTCAGAAATTGAATTTCCAGAGAGAAAATCATGTCTCATGGATCCAAGCACAGGGTTCTTGGAGGGAGAAATATCTGCGTTTTCTTTAGCCTGCCACTGTGTCTGAGAGAGGACAAGCACCAACACAGATGGGAGACAGGAGGTGATAATGACAAATTTTGACTGCCCAGGGTTTTATTGACCTTTTTTTTACCAGAAAAGGTGACTGGTCATTATCACAACCCCAATCCAAAGCCCTCATCCACAGTCCTTGTAAGTCAACGGAAATCTTTTCTGCTGACATCAGTGATCTTTGGATCAGACTTCACTTGATGCATGTGAACACAAAAACCTCAATTCAGCAGTAAGGAACAGCAGCTTTTCAGATCTTTTACTCTGGATCTTAGCCCCTGTTCCCTTTATTTGAAGCAGACTGTGTAAGGTCAGTACAACACACCACAGGGTTAAATTTTTAATTTCTTAGGAAAAAATGGAGCTGGAAAGGAGACAGGATGCAAATCTAGAATGGAGAGAAATGAAGTAAAATAAGCAGAGGCTAAAAGAGAGTGATAGAAGAGGGGAAGAAAATAGAAAAGAAAACAATAAACTACCTAACTTAGTTTTCTTTTACACTGGGGTCACCCCATGCTACTCAGTATGGAAGTGAGTGCAGAATCACTCCCCTGCCTCTCAGTTTAAATTCAGCAGAAGCAGAACTTGGGGTTGATTTTCACATTCCCATTGAGTGCTTACTGCAAGTATTTCTTGGAATGGAAGAGAAGAAAAAGAAAAAAAAAACCAAGAAAACAAAACAAACAACAAAACAACCCAACCTCACAAACTCTGTGCGTGCTCTTTTGCTAACCAGGCTGCTTTGCCCCCAAAGCCCTGCTGGGTGTGCAGCAATGCTTCCTGCAGTTTTGTTTAGGAAAGTTACATTTTCTTCACCCTCAGTGAGGCTATTAACAGCTTTTTCCCAGAAGTGAGTCTCCTTTTTGTTTACCTGAAATTGCCAAGGAACAAAATAAATCTAGATGGAACAAGTAAATAAATAAACGAATAGATGAGGGTGGGAGAATCAGAGAGAGTTTTCCTGGGAAAAATAAAAAAACCCCAAAGGTATAAAACTAAAATCTGGGAGGCTGGGTGCCTCACACAGGGCTCTCTGCAGCTCCTGGCCGGTTGGAGCCTGGCTCCCAGCAAGACTGATTGCCCTGTCACCACAAACGGCGTGTAAAAAATTGTGCCTCATTTTATTAGCTGGAAAACAGTGTTTAATGCAGCTGGAGCTGCAGCTCAGGGTAAACGGTGGAATTTTCCTCTTGGAAAACCGTCGGGGCCGGTAATGATATAATTTCTCCACGAGTTTGATCCAGTTAGGACTGTGGCTGTCTGTGGCTGTTGTCAGTCTTCTCTCTCTTGCCTGAAAAATGTGCCGTTCTTAAGGAGTTCAAGGGCTTTGAGCCTGTTCTGGGAGAGAAGGGAAAACATGGATGGGAGGCAGCAGACACCAGCCTTGGTCAACCTGTCACTGAATGGCAGGTAGGGATTTCCCTCATGCTCTGGCAAATCCATACCGGTGACATTGAGAACTGGGATTGATTCTCATCTAATAACAGCAGCAAATGCCTTCCAATAATGTTTAAAAGCTCTTTCTGCACCCTGTCACTGTGAAATGTGGAGGATCCCAGCCTTCCCCAACCTATGTTTTTTTGCACAAGGATCCTGAAGCCCTTCTCTGCAGCAGAAAAGGTCTTTTGGTAAACCTGTGATCATCGATACTTCTTTTCCATCCATTAGATTCATATTCTAATTTATAGGTGTGATACTAGATGACATAAAGCCTGTGATAAGGAATAGCATCCTCAGAAAAAACAATGAAAAGACGATCTGAGGAGAGACAAGTGCCAGCAACACTAGAAACCATTTGCCACTAACTTTCCCTGTATGTCAATATATCCACAGGACAGCAGCCTTAGGCTGGAGGCACAACGGATCCTAAATTAGGGCAATGTGGATAGGATTGCCTGTTTAGTTAAGTGATTCATGGCTGGCTGTTTCTCTCAAGGAAAGGTTGCAAGGTGAGTCCTCTGTGCTCCCATCGGAGATGGGGTAAATCTCTGCACATGCCAATCCACAGCACACAATGAACATGAATTTTCAGCTGACTTCAGTGGAAAATGTGACTTACTACTGGTTTTCTGTCTATAGAGCTGGAGTATTGAGCTTCCTGACATTCAGAGCTAGACAGATAACCAGCGATTCATTAGAGAAATCCAGGCTTCCTCTCCTGCTGCAAGTTGGCCACTCACAAATTGCAAAATTCCCAACTGCTTTTCGTTGCTAAAATGGCTATTTACAAAGGTCTTCAGAGGATGGAAGTCAAGGCTACTAAGCTGTTCACAAACTGTTCATTGAAAATATCCAACATTCAAAGTTTGAAATCCAAGCTGCATGGATAGTTACATGAGCTGTATTGTATTATTTCTAATCTCTGATTGGGCAGGTTGTGTAACTAATCACATCAAAACCAGCATCCATTTTGAACTGCATGTTCATGTGTGTAATTTGGAATACGCTTTTGGAAAATATTAAGCTATTGGAGTTCCAAATTGACTTTTGATGAGTATTCACACTAGTAAAGCTCATTTGCTAGAGTATTTGTGGAAAGCAGCCATAGAAACAGACCAGGAGATTCAAAGCAAATTTGTTCAGGACTTCAAATGAATATACACAGACATCTTTCTGCAGTATTCACTCACCATTAGTCATGTTGCAGTAATACCTGCAGTACATACTTACAACTGAGTTAGACTTTCCACTGTAAAGCTGTGTTTGTGAGATTTATTAGCTCAGCGGTTTCAGAACGGATTTGACTGAGATTTTTAATACCAAGTTCCCAGCTTGGAGGGACACTTTTTAATTCCATCCCCTCATGCCCCCTCCCCCTTCCCTCTGCAAACCATTACAATAATTTAAGCAATTGATCACTTCTATAGCTCAAAAGCCTGAGCCCAGAAAAAAAGGAGAGGAAAGTAGTGGCTGGGGGGACGGTCAGATGATTTTAAACAGTGAAGTGGAGAAGCCCCACGTTCTCTATAAGTCGACTTTCTCATGCTCAGTGAGAATCCCCAGAAGCGTGAGTAATAAAAGAAAATACTCTAGAGGTAAAACTTAGAGGACAATATGTGAAATCTCATTTACAAGTGGGAAGTAAATGAGGCAGAATCCAAATGCTATGTAGCAAAGCAGGCTCTAAATCAACATTTATAACAGCAACTTGGCAGGTGGGTTTTACCTCTCACCAACCTGTGTATGCGTTAAAGTCAACAGGCCAAAATGTGTTCTTTGTTTCATTAAATCAACTCTGAGCTAAATTTACTGAATTCAAAGAATTAAGCAGTCATAACTATGAACAGAATGTGCCTCAAAGAGATCTAGTAGGGGAATTTCACTTCTCAGAAATCATACCTAAACCAAAACCTCTCCAAAAGGGTGTCTCATTTACAGAATCACCAGATTCTGTGAATCTGAATATCAAAATGTCTTCCCAGTAAGATATGGAAGATCTACTAGGGGAATTTCACTCCTCAGAAATCATACTTAAACCAAAACCTCTCCAAAAGGGTGTCTCATTTACAGAATCACCAGATTCTGTGAATCTGAATATCAAAATGTCTTCCCAGTAAGATATGGTCCAGTCGTGGTGTCACAGGTATTGTCTATAAACATTGCACCATTGTTTTCCATTTTCTTTTTTCATTTTCTCCCCCCCATCCCCAACATTTCCTCCGTGCCTGTGCCTTTCCCATCCAATTCATACTTACCTGGGGCAAGCTGACTGGCACCAGGAATTTTTGTCCACGTGCACATGGTGTCAGAGACTGGTGCTTCAGCTGGTCACCACAGTTAAAATTCAGGAGACATAACCAGAGTCATGAGGCCGCTCTGGGATCATAATTTGTTCAGGCTATAGCAGGTAAGTCTGTCAGAAGATCCCATGGTCTGGCAGCAGTGGACCCATCCATGCCAGGCTTGGCCACTGGCTTCGTCTATTGCCATTTGGCCACGAAGCTCAGGGGTTCCACCACTTTGCTGCGAAGTGACAGAGTCCAAAGCAAAGGTCCTTGAGCTCACAGAAGAAGAGGAGCTGTTTTTGTCACTAGAGAACAGCATCTCAGCACATTGTTTGCTATAACCACATGCTGATTGAGTCATGTAGTAACAAAACACCTGCCCTATAAACATAAAACAAGCTGTCACAGCATATCAACACATGAAGAGGCAAAGCAATATTGGAACAGGGCACCAGAATTACATGCTGGCTTCCAGTATCAGTGTGGAAAATAGCTGTGCCTACCCAGACAAAGGCGGCTTTGCATTTTCTGTTTGAAAACTCTGGTGCATTTTGTAAGAGTTATTTCCATCATTTTCTAGAATGGAGAGACAGAGGCATTAAGAAGTTACATCATGCATGCTAAAAAGGGAACAGAGTTCACCTGAGGCAGAAAAAGGGCTCAAACCAAAGACATTCAATACATATTTTTCTCTTGCCACTAGTCCATTCTGCTGTACAGGAAGGTAAAAATGAAAAGGCACAACCTCAGCAAGAGCCCTGTCCCATTTTCCCTGGCTGCAAGCAGGAATGGAGAGGAGATGTCCATACCAACCACAGAATATTCCCGAATGTCTTGATTTGAAAAAATTAAACCCTTTAGCAGAAAATACATTGCAGAAGTCAATGAATCTGCTTTTTCTTCCCTCCCTTCCATTGCAGAAAGCTGGAGACAGATCCCAGTGGCTGCCCAGCATCCCCTGAGCACCTCTGACCCCTCTTCTCCGCAGAGTCTCCCACGTGGGCAGATTAAGCAAGCAGACTTGGCCACAGAGCCAGCGTGTGCCCCGCTGGGGACACAGGCTGTGTGCACCCAGACATCTAAAGGTGTATCTCTGACCTGAGATGTCTCTTCCCTCTTTGGCATTTTCTGCAATTACCCCTATTGCCTGACCTAATGTAGCTGTTGTGTTATTTGCTTTTCATTTTACCTGCTCACACTGGACACAATTTCGCAGAAGCTCTTACTCAGTTGAAAGAACAGAAAAACAACACAGTGATGGGAAGGGGCTTGTACACTTCTGTTTTGCAGGAAATTTTTAGAAAACATCCTTCTCTGGACAGGTTTTGAGCTGTGGTTCTTCTTGGGCCCAGCCCTGCAAACCAAAATCCTGTAACAAACCACATGAAAGAGAAAAGAGTCTGACTTTGGCTGATCACAGGCATTTTTTCAGTGTTTAAGTGCACATTCCTCTCTGCAATACAGAGATTGATCAAGGGGTTAGGCACTGCGTGGTACAGATTAGCTCATGGTCTGGGTTTATTGCTCATGTGTGAAACTCCCCCTCTTCCAAACTGACCTGCCTTCTTTTTTGAGATGTGATGCAGTAGCTAGGTATGTCCTGGGGATGAGAAAACTAAAGGGAGGAAGGATTTATTCTGTCGTGAAGCCTTTGTCATGTGTGGTCCTACAGAAGTGCTGGTTTTTTAGTTTTTCATGAGACTCTGGAGGGTGCTTTGCTCTTACACACAGAAGCTGCTTTTGGTCGGGTTGAGTTATAGCTCTTGAGTCTTCAGAGATGGTCTTGGAAAGGCTCTGGGATGGAGTGGGATGTTTTCTGCAGAGTTCTCCCCTGAAGAGAGAAGGGAGCATCTGGGAATGGGAACACCCTACAGCTTTCCTTGGACCTTCTCTCTCTTCACTCTGGCTTCAGAAACTGAGGAAGGGGACTTTCCAGTGTTGCATTGGCAGGGTATCTCCAATGACACTGGCAGCTCAAAGCAGACACTACTGTCACTGTGTAAAATATAATCCAGATGTTTAACTTCCTTTACGGCAAAGTCCAGTGCTGTAACAGTTTGGAGTGATTTAAGCAAAGCCAACTTACACATCTGGACAAGGCACAAAACAGTAGCATGGATTAACCTGACCCATGAGGTTTCATAGCTTCTAGGACTGCAGTTCAAAACATTTCAGCCAAGTATCCTTATTCTCATTCAAAAATACACCTGCAATTATTTCCAATGCTACAGCTTTCTCTCTGAGCAAAACTTTGAGAACTGAATTCTAAGAGAACAAAAACACACTGCAAAGTGAAACCATTCATGATACAGTTTAAATGTTATTTGCTTCTGAAAAAATACACATATGCAAAAGTTCAGTGTATGGGTATGTGCTTATTGTGTGGTCAATGCCTGCAGTTAGCAAGATAATGGTGATCCTCACTGCTGGGCTGTAACGTGTAGCCTGTAACTCCTGGAAGCAAGGCATTGTGGTTTTGTTCTGTGCTTAGACATTCCCAGCACAACAAGGTCTTGGTCTGGGGCTGAGGGTCCCTCCATGTTGCTGGAATATAGATCAATAGTGGGAAGAAGGTTCCTTAGTATTCAATTTCATGCTTCTAAGTGCCTCAGTTTTGAACACAGAAAGCAATTATCATAATATTACAAACTGGCAAAATGATAGCTGTGAATGAAAATTTATTTTTTGCACGGTAGTAGGATTTTTCAGGCTAAAGCCAAGCAATTTTTTTTTCTTTTCCTTTTCTTTTTTAATTTAACTTGGGTAAATGAAGAGAATCTGACCCACACTTTTTTTTAATGTTAAATTAATGGGATGGATGAGTCACCAGATTGTTATTAAAATGAGAGACCTGCATGGCTGACCATGCTAATAATACCCCCTTCGAAGCTCAGCTGTGTTTGATACGCACCTGAGAGGATATGCACATTGGCCGTGCAGCTAAGGAAGCCAGGAGTACAGATTGGAAACACAACCTTGCTTCACCTCAAGGGCCAGGCAATAAGGACATCGTCCCATCCTCCTCTTCCAGTTGCCAGTGAGGGAATAACCAGAACTTGGTCACGCAGCTTGTTTTACTGCTTGTTGATGTATCAAACCACGACATAAGCTTTTGTATATCTTCCTGGCTTGTATTTAAAGCCAGACCTTTGGAGCAGAGGGCTGTAACAGAAGAATTAGAGGCATGTTTGTTTTCAGCTGTACTAGTCTGATTCCTTTTAATGGACCAAACACAAGAGGAAAGTGTGAAACAAAGGTTTGGGTCCTGTGAGACTGTCTTTGGTAAGGGAGGGGACTTCTCACTCTCTCTGCCTTCACTCATTTTCCTCCTCAGTCCTCCACTCAAAATGTTGTCCTGGTGCCCTGCTTTTTAGGTTCTTGAGCCAAATTTCACCTAGGATGATACTTTTTGACCAAACAGGAGTTGAAACAGCCCTGCTCAGACATGCATACATGGAGCCTGGGGCTGCTGCCAGGTCATGGCTGTTTCGGGAAGATCTGCTTTCTCCCTTACCCACACTGATGTAGGTGACCATTGTGTGCAGCAGATAGAGGTTACCTTGAAGAACTTCTGCTCCCTCAATTTTAAATAAGTGCCAGGAAAATATCTGTGGCTTCAGCATTGCCCTTTGGAGAGGGATGTGTTTGGCTTTGAGTGACTCTCCCAAAAGCAGAGGACAATCCCGTTGTGCCCCTCTTCTGTACCCACCCTGGGGATCTGTGTCCTCATGGCTTTAGATTTTCAAAAGAGCTCACAAACCACCATGCTCTCTGTAAACCTGGATGCTTAATAACCCCCAGGTAGATCATTTACCAGACAACTAGTTATAACTTTTTCATGCCCTGTTTTTGCCCCCTCCCTCCCCTGCCTCCTTTTCATTTACTGTGTCCGGGGCCTTGAAATCCTTAGTCTTGACACAGTAATTGATGGCTTCTGGCTGTACAAACATAAAGGCCTGTAGTCTAAATAGAGCCAGATGGAGCTTGTATTGTATTGTGTGTTTTTCTTAAATAAGGGAAAGATTTATAAATTGATGAAATTTATTGTAAATAGGAGAACATTGTCCCTTTATAATAGGCTATTGTAATTGGAAAACACCCATGAGTAGTCTGCTCTTGGGTCACATTAATGGTTTGTTTTTCATTTGTTGCTCTCCTGAAGAGCTCACACAGATGCTTTGTGTCTCCTGTACTCGGCTGGGCTCTGTGTGTCTCATTCACTCTCTCTGCATGCTGCTGAGCTCACAACTACCAGTATTTTGCAGCCAAAATTTCTGTTCTGGGTAGGTCTTAATTTAAATTAACACACACTCAGGCTACCAAGAATCAAAACCTGGGCTGGAAACTTAAGTAGCTCTTAAAACAATTGGCAAATGGGAAACAGGTAGCTCTTTTGGGGTCCTCAGTGATAAGGTGGGAGCTCTGGGACCTGCAAGCACCCACATTTAGGGATGACTCCTCTGTAGCAACAAAAGGTACATCCTCTGCCACGGTTGTCTGATGGAGATTAGAGAGTGCTCACAACTACGCTCATTTGTAGGAGCAGGCTCAGGTTTCAGGGTTCACATAGGAGACCACTTCACTGGAGTGGGAACAGGTTGGTCAGGAAAGCTGGTAATGTCCCCAGAATATGGGAAGTGCTTTGCAGCTGTGTTTCTGTTTGGCTTTCACTCTATAAATCTCTGCACAGAGACTCCCTCAGCAGCTCCTTCTGCTCCTCAGAGGCCTTGAAGAAAGATAGATGCTGTCTGAGCCTCCTTATGTCCTTATGATTCAGTTCTCGGCATGTTTTTGTTTAACTTGTTAAACCTTAGAATTCGTATAAACCTAATTTTGGGTCTTTGGCCAATTTTCTAGTTTTGAATATACTTCATGGTATAGAAAATGAGAGTTATGGAATCCACAAGGCCTCATTTTTTCCTCCTCAAACTGCTAAGTATCATCTAGCAGCTCACTCAACTTCCCTGTGCCTCAGTTTCTTGAGAAAGTACAAAGCAACAGTGACCTTGGTAAAGTGTCTGGAGATCTACCAATGATTTTAGGACAGGAGGTGAACACTCTCCTCTGGCCTTCGTTATTTAAGGGGACTGATTAGATGCAACTAAGTAGAAAGCTCAGAGGAGCAACGTTGCCACCTCAAACTGCACAGTGATACCAGGTTCTCAGCCTCAGGTCTCACTGAGAAGACAGCACCAGCCTCCATGTGCTGGGGCACTGGATCTCGCTTACAAAACAATTGCTGCTTTCACAGCTGTGGCTGTGTCACATCCAAACACTGGCTGTGCTGTTCAAAGTCAATCAAGCCCAGAAATCAGGGCATTGTTGCCTATTGATTGTTCCAATTAACCCTTTCAACTGGGAAGAATTTCCAAGGTTGTTTGTCTCAGTTATCTGCTTCCCTAAGGAGCTGTAAAACATGCAGCATAGGAAATATAGGAAACAGTCTTGCTGCTGTGTGCTAGGGAGACCCAGCTAAACCCAGAAAGGATATAGAAGCTGAAGCACCCTGAGCTTTCCTCAATCAAAAGCTTCTCAGATATGGCAATTTGTCCTTGAGATCAGCAGTTGTCAAACTCATGAAATCCTGAGGACACCTTCCTGCTTAAAGCTCCCCGTCACCTTTTCTTTTTAATGTCAAGGTGGTTTCAGCTTGTAGGCATCTACTGATCCTAACTGCAGCACAAGGGCAGGGAAGGTGTCTTAAAACTGACAGTTCAAAACCCAAAGCTCAAGAGAAGGTGACAAAGAGGGAAGAATTTCTAAGGAGAGGTCTTTCTAAGGATGTATTCCACCCAGCTGGCAAACACTGCCCCAGCTCTAACTTCTGCATTCAGGCTTAACAAGACACCAACATCCCTATAGAAGATGTGAGGTTTTTATTCAAAGAAAGCCCAGACCCTTAGGGCAGGGCCAATGGAACAAATGAACCCACCCAGTCTCGAGACCTTGCGAACACTTGTGTTATGTGTAATCCCAGACAGTTCCTACAAGCTCTGGCCTTCCTCACCTGAAGACTCCCTTGGCTCCCCTCCACTGCCAGTGTTGGCTGGCCTTGTGTTCCCTTGCAGCTGCCTCTGGCTTGCTTTGGAGGGGCAGCCCATGGGAACCAGGAAAGGCCTCTCAGACTCCTGTTGCTCCTTTGCTCACTGCACAATAAAGCCCGCTGTAAATTCTGCCCTAAAAATTCTTTATAGAGTCCACCTGTCCACAACAAATAAATCAATTGCTCTAAATTAAATTCTGCAAAAGCTGAGTGGCATAGGGTACCATGTCTGGATTTATTCAGGAGCCAGGAAGACTGTAATTTTCTAAGTCAACACTCTGACCCTGTTTTATTCATTCGGTGTTCGTGATAAAAGTGGATCTTTCCCTGTATTTTTGGCTGGTTGTTTCTTCTCTCTGAAATAGCTGTAATAAGCGTGTCCCTGAGAAGGGGGTAGTGGGGAGGAGGCACAGAGGGCTGTCATCCAAAGGAGAGAATTAAATCAGGATGTAGCTGCTCATGCTGGCTCCTGTTTTCACACAGCCTTCTGCTTATATTTTGCCTGCATTAACTTTTCACAAGCAAAGCTAAAGTGCCAGGCAAAGGCCTCGTTAGACACATATCTTGGGGAAGTCTGATGTGCCATTAATTAAGCTCTTTCACTGCCTCTTTCCTGCTGGTTTCAAGGACCAGCCTCTGTGCCTTAACTCTTTTCTTCTCTTTCATTCCCCTTTCTCCTCAACAGTGCTCTGAAAAGAGCAGCGGAGGGCCCTCTCGCAGATGGGGATGGGATGGTGTAGTGCCCTCTAAGTGAACTCTCAAGTCTTCTCTAGCAGAGGGAGAGCCCTTGCCAAGTTTGTCAGCCACTGGCACACAGAGCTGTTCTCCGTCAATGGCTTTGTTGGGCAAAGTCAGGTTTTGACAAAGAAGAAGTAGGTGCCAGCCCATCCTGGCGCGGCAGCGTTGGTACGGCACCGTCCCCCTGCCATTACCCTTCAGAGGATGGTGTTGGGAGCCTTCCCATTAGAAGGGCTTGCACTGTCAGCTTGATTGATTCGCCCAGCTAAAGATTCAAACAGCAATTCACAATATTTGGCTCCTGGTGTTGCTTTTCTTTAATTTTATTACGCTTCTCCCTCTGTTGTCCCCTCCGGCAAAGTGTAGGGATTATGTAAATCATGGGGGCCTGTTGTCAGAAACACAGGGTGCTCTGGCTGGCTGAGCTGCTCCCCCTTGTCCTTACCCTCCATCCTACAAAACCACCTTATGAGGTGAAGATCCAGCTGGGGAACTGGTCCCCTCTATGACCCGACTAAGAAACAGCTCATTCAGACAAGGCATCTTCCCTGTAAACTTGCAATGGAAATGAATATAGATGTATAAATATATACTTCCATACTGAATATATCTGTCCTAAATACACTGTATGCAAAGAGTTGAGCAGTCAGGGCTAAACCTAACTTCTGAAGGGATATTTTTCATGTCTATCCATTAGAAGAAAAGGAAACGTAACACTATATATCTCCTTTGCTAAGGAGCTATGAGATGGAGATGATACTAATATTTTGATCTTTGTCATCCCTTGGCAGCTCAATCTTCTTTTCATACATCTTGGAGGAAAATTGGGTGCCACTTTCTGCTGAGTCTACTGTCTGCTTGGTCCTTAATGATCCACCTTTTCCCTGTAACTGAAATCCCAAGCACAGAAGGCTGTAGCAGCGAATCTTATTTTGGGTCCCTGAAGAGCCTTGTCCCTTGTAGCTGCCACCACTGCCCTTCCCTCATCCCCCATCCCATGTCCCTGCGTTGAGCTGCTCAGAGGTCTGGTCTGCAGGCAAGGGAGCCGGTGCCAGCGAGGATGTCAGAGCCAACAACGAAATCCCTTTGCTGGCTCCTCCTGCCCTGCCATCCCGCAGGTATCGGGGCCAACCCCTGCTCTGTGTGAGAGCTGGAGCAGAGCTCCGCTGGTGACACGGGGAAGGTGACAGCTCAGTGGGAAGGCCTCTCACTCAAGGCAGCTCCTCTCCACTTCTCTGCCTGCTGTAATTAATATCCTTTTCCCCGCAGGCTGTGAGGCTCTGACAGGCTTTATTTTTAACTCCACTTAATGACAGAGTATTAAGACAAAATGCAACTTTTGTGTGCTCCAGGCCTTGGGGAGGCGTGGGGGCCTCGGAGCGTTGCTGTACCTGGCAAGAAAGCTCCGGTTCTCAGGCGTGTGTGAAACACAGCGAGCTCAGCGTGCCGGGGGTCGGAGACCACTCACCACAGACTGTGGAGACCATCTGACAGGCGGTCAGTGGGTGGGATCTCAAGAAGAGACTCTTCGCAGGCCTCATCCTGCCCAAAAAACCAACGGGGTTTTGGTATAAACGAGAGCATCTCTGCCAGCATCCCCAGGGGGAGGTGGTGGGCATACGCTGTCAAGAGACAGGCAGAGGTTTAGGTTACAAAGCTTCCAGAAGTGATGAGGAAAGTGAATGTTGGCAGGGGGAATGCCTTAAAAATTTCTGCATATCTGCAAGATAGTGTGTAAATTTATGGAAGAGGTGGAGTGAGAAGAGACAATAAATGATGCTTTCTGTTTAACCCGTAGGCAAAGCAGGGCAAGGGGTTGAACAAAGGGGTTGGAGTCAGCACGGAGTGGGCAGATAAAGGATTGGTTCCAACTAAAATGTTGTCCATAGCTTATATATCCCTCATGTAAAGATTTTTTAAAAAGCAAAACAGGAGGAGTGGCACATGGAAGCAAAGTGTGGAAAAGTACAAAATACATGAATGTTCTTCCTGGAAATAAAAATCCTGGGCATTCTTTATACATTTTTTTTAGGATCTGGGAAATTAGTAATATAAGAACAAGAACTTTCTTATGTTTTTTTTTTTTTTTCTCCCAGGTCTAAGTAAAGAAAAAAGTGAAAAAGTACTCCAAAAATGCTAAACATTAACAGTTATTATCTCCAAAGTTATCAAAAGTTTCAAACACCAGAGACTGCATTTTTGAACTGTCCCTCAGAAATGATGAAGATGATAAAGGCTTATCTTTATTTCGCACCAGCTGATTTTCCCTGATGGTATCTTTTCAGGAATTGTTTTTAAGGCAAAATTTCTGATCACAGTCCAGGTTTTTAGGCTGGGAAAAGGGCAATATGGAAAATTTGGGTGTAATCCCTGTCTTCTTCACTGCAGGTGAGCGTGAGCATGTACAGTAATGAGTGACTGGAGGCCTGAGAGAAATGCATATTTCTAAGGTGAGCCTTATACAGCCGAAAAAGAGATTCCTTTTCTTTGGTAAATAAACAGAGCTCATGCATTACAGAGCTGTGCACTTATCAGATTAACAAAACTACTTCTAAGATAAAGTTTGTAAGACAGTCCCCAGTAAATTTCACCGGGCTTTTATCTCTTCTCCCTTCCCTGAAGGAAAGTGGGGAGTGTAAATTAAAGAGGGAATTTTTTTTTATGAACTCTTAGAGCATTTTACTTTCTATGACACAAATATAGCATTGTGTTTAGAATGTCGCCAGGCATTATTTTAAGTGAGTGATATCAAAACTTAGTGCCAATAAGCAAGAAAATGAAAGAAAGCCTTAAATCTGACTCTTATTACAGCTTTATTTACAGCAGAGTCTTAGATTGTACTGTGTCTGAGTCTAATGCTCACCATTCCAGGACTGAGAAACCCTGCCGAATTCAATAAATGCGTTGTTTCCCCTATTGTCAAAGTGTTTTCCCCTACTGATGAGAAATCACGACTTGCAGTGACTTTTTTCCAGGACCTTCCCTCCTGATTTGCATCCTGCCAGGAAAACATTGCCAGCGGACCAAGCTGAGAGCAAGTATGTCACGGATTTATTTCACCTAATGTTCATCTCCTCAGTAGCAAGAGGCAGGTGTTTCTCTTTTAGGATATCAGGCTCTCTCTCAGCCACACATTCACAGCGGTTTAGTTAGGCGATCTCTTTTGCACAGCGATCCTTTCTTGTAATCCTCTGTCCATCCTCCAGCGGAGAAGCTCCCTTGTAATTAGTACCACTGGCTTTGTCGATGGATTCCAGGCCAATGCGCAGAGTAATTGCTGCTCGAGATTACTTATGACACAAATGTTGACATTCTGTTGGCATAACTTGCAATAATGTATGCAGATTGCATCCTTCTAGTGCCTTAATTATTACTTCTCCGCAAGAAATAGTCAGGTTACCCTCTGCTTTGATTTGAAGGAGATAATTCCCCCTTCAGAAGCGTGGTTGTTTGGAGAAAGGGGAAGGACAAAAGGAGAGGGGAGGAATGGGCCGAGATGCCGCATCATGGGTTTTCCGCCGCATGGAAGGCGTCTCTAGCTCAGCCTTGGCTCCGTTTTCCTCCTTTTTTCTTGCCTCACTGTGGGAGTGGGGAGGTCTCTCTCAAGGTGAAACTTTCCCTGGAAAAACAGAGGAGTGCTGCATTTAATGAGCCAAGACAGATGTCCTATTCAACACCCAGCAGCATGCATGAAAGTACTTAGTATTTAGTATCTGTAGTGTGATAGTGTCTAGAGGCCACAACCAAGGTTGAGGCCTTGTTGGGCTAGGCCATGTATAAAACACCTAGTTAGATAAAATTCCTGACCCACAAAGTCTAAGCTATAAATTAAACAGGAGACTGAGCGAGGAGAGAGGAAAAAGAGATCCATTTGCAAAGCACAGATCAATGTGAAAGCCAGCAACAGAAATCCAGTAAATTTGACACCAAATTACCCTTATAGTTTGCATTTTCTCTCTATCTAGAAGAGTCTTGGGAAAGCTGAGAACTCATTACACAGAAATACTGTATTGTGACAAGTTTATGGGAAGAGGAGAGCAACAAAGAGCTCTAGAAACCCAGTCTAGAAAAGGAAACACAAGGCTCAGATTCTCTAAATGTTTAACATTATAATTTTATTTTTATAAACTGGCAAACACCTGAAGACATTCAGAATAGAAAATGGACACAAGAAAATATCTTGCAAAATATGTCGTTGGAGAGTACAAGTGCAGAGCAAGAGAGGATGCATCCCTGGAGCTCTGGAAATAAAATCACTAAAGATTCACATTTTAGACATGGGAGAAGGCAACTACTCCATGTCTTTGCAAGGTATGGCAAAAGTCTGCAGGTGGACATGCCACTGCTTTGATGTGCAGATAATATTGTTTTTTTCCTGATCCTTCCTATCTTTGAGTTATGCAACGTTTTAATCTGTCCTGCTGTATTCACCATATATAGTACTCATTTATTCTAATATCTTGCATGAGTATCCAATGGTTTGGAGAAATTGTGTCAGTCAATCATTCACCTGCAGGTCGTTCCTAAATATTGCATTACATATGTAGCCTGCTGTACATAGCTTACACTGGAGAAGGAAAAAACCTTTTCAGGTCTGTCTGACTGAGTTGAGATCTCATTCTCTGGCCTACATGGCAATTGATGCTTTTCTTGCATGAGGAAATAACAAGCCTTCTTAAAAAAAGGAAGCCTGGTGGACTTCTTGTCTCAATAACCTCCCTGAGGCACTGAACTCTGAATGTCACCCATATGCTGGGTGCATTTCCCTGAGCTGCCTTTTTGGTTTCACTAATTGTGTCCATGTTCTTGCACTGTCTGATGGAAGAAGAACAAGTCTGCTAACATTAAACTGAAAGGGCTTGTGAGAAATGGATCTCCTGAGATAATTTGTGGAGGATAATTGACATACCTGGGAGTGTACACTTTCTTTAAGTCCTTTTTTAGTCAGGAGGGATCGATTTTCCAGGATTTAGCTAAAAATGGACGTCCTCCCACAAATAATTTTCTATTATTGTCCCAGAAACCAATTAACACAAGGAACTGTGTCCATTCTTTCCTCTTGGGGACTAATTGAATGAAAACCTTAGAGTATATTTAAATAATAGACCTACATACTACAGTTATCAACTTCTTCAACAATTTTAGGTGCAATAAATAAGTAATAAATCATCCAGTTTTTGGAGGGCTTGAACTCTAACTTTTCCAAAGCAGATTGAGAGAAGCTTTAGAACAGATTGGTTTGCTAGATTTAATTAGATCTAAGAGATCTTGGTGGTACTCTCCCAACTGCTCAACCACAATTGCAGTTCTGGGTTGCAGTGCATCCCTCAATGTTCATGCTTTTGTGTGCTAGGTTGGAGCCAACAGCCCGGCAGAGAAATTAAGTTGAACAAGATGATGTTGTCGTGAGTATTTTACCCTTTTTTTGGAACTGAAGCTGACCTGGCAGGAATCTCCTTCACGAACCAATTTCATTCTGCCTTATTCAATAAATGCACAAACTGCTGCCCAAAGTGTGTGTGCGTATGTGTATATATATATATCTGTGATAGTACAGTGTTGTGCTACATGAACTTTCCTCTTTGTAGGAGCATGGCTAATCCCAGATCTCATTTCCATTTTCCAGGAATATTTTAGACTCACTTTCTCACATACAAGTTGACTCTGCCCTCTTTTTCCTCTTCAGCCTGCTTCCCTGTTCTTCTCTGCTGCCCCCCTAAAAGCATTCTTCTCCCTTCTCAGCAAACTGCCTTTTCTTTGCCTCCCTCCTCCTCAGCCAGTTAGGGGTGAGTGTGGTGGATCCTGGTCCTTCCACACTGAGATCTCTCCCACAGGACCTGCTCCGTCTCTGTGTGCTTTAATTCATAGAATTACAAAATGGTTGTTGAGTTGGAAGGGACCTTAAAGATCATCTAGTTCCAGCAGGGACACCTCCCACTAGACCAGGTTGCTCAAAGCCCTGACCAACTTGGCCTTGAACAATGCCAAGGATGAGGCATCCACAGCTTCTCTGGGGAACCTAGGTCAGTGTCTCACCACCCTCATAGTAAAGGATTTCTTCCTAATATCTGATCTAAATCTTCCTTCTCTCAGTTTAAAGCTGTTACCCCTGGTCCTATGGCTCCTCTCCCCGATCAAGGGTCCCTCCCCAGCTTTCCTGTAGCCCCTTTAGGGACTCAAAGGGGCTCTAAGATTTCCCTGGAGCCTTCTCTTCTCCAGGCTGCACAACCCCAGCTCTCCCAGCCACTCCTGCTGCTGCCACCTGTATTCACAGTGGGGGAGCAAGACATGAGGGGTCACACTGTGGGAAAGCTGCCTCTCCTACAGCATGAAAATGCATGTGGGCAGAAAGGAGAGGATGGAGCGGATAGGAGGGCAGGAGAAGGGTGAAGAGCCAGTGGAGATGCAGAAAGCAGTGATAAGAGCTTCTGTGCAGTAGTTGAACCCCTCCCTGTCGCTCACAAGCAGACGTTTGAGCAGCTGCTGTTGCTCCAGAGGAGACCTGGCCCCTTCCCCTTTCTCCTGGCCCCTTCCCCTTTCTCCTCCCAGGGCAGGGGCCAAGAACAGCAGCACCGTCCCATCCCCTGTCCAGCGGGATGGTGAAGACACCCTTTCCCCACCAAGCACCCTCTCTCCATCCCTCCCCATCCTCCCTGCTGCTCTCCTTCCTCTGATGAAACACAGCCCAGGTTTGTTTAGTCAACTTCAAGTGAAATGTGGTGTGTTGGCCAAAACCCTCCATGAAAATCCTGTTAATTTGTTTGATGAGCTGACTCCAGCTGCAGCCAGACGAATAAACGCTGATTGGCTCTTTTGCTTAAACTCTCCATAATGAAATGAGCCAGCTTTGTGCCTCGGCTGAGCGTGCCAGCCGGGCTCGGCGTGAGGGGTGGATGTGTGGGGAGGCGTGGGGAGGCGGGGGGGAGCAGGAGGCAGGGGGAGATGCGTCTAATGGCATCATTTCCATTTCACAATAGCTAATCCTGCCTAAATCAATGAAGCCCTGGCATCCTAATGAAATTGGGTTGGAACTTGTTCAGTTTATGATGAGCTTTTTAACCTCAGCTTCTTAATTAGCCTGGTGCGGGGTTGAAATGGGAAAAAATGGAACGTTTTTCTCCCCAGCTCATCTTTCATCGGCAGCGTAGAAATGGTGAAATTAGATGCTAATCTGCTGGTTGGGTTTAAAAATAATCTCTGCATTTAACTCTCCTTGGGGGGTGTGTGGGAAAAATAGAGCAGGGTTTTCATGTTTACGAGGTTGGCACCTTCCTGGGATGTGCAGGTGTTTCCCAGGCAGGAGAGAAAGGGCCCTCAGAGGGTCCTGCAGAAGTGGAGAGTGGGGACCATCCCCTCGCACAGGCTGGGGAGGAAGGTAGAGGGGAGGAAGGGATGGAAGGGAAGCCTCACCCCTGTTTGTGAAATCAGTTTGAACAGAAATGTTGCTGTTTCTTCCACAGAAATCACACTGTTTGGGACCAGGTGGGATATTTTGACTTAGGCGGGTGTCTTGAAGAGCATTTTGATGCATCTCAGAGAAGGAAGAGTATTTGTGGCTACCCAAGTGCAAAGGGAATGAACCAGTATGAAGGAGGCTGGGACTCTCCAGAGAGGAAAGGCTGGACTCTCCCCTGGCAGAAGTGCTCCAGGTCAGGCAATTAGCTACGTTTCCTTGGGCACAAAGCCTGTTTTCACAGCAGGGGCAGGAAAACCTCTCTGCGCCTCCTTGGGTCCATCCTTCCAAGGGAAAGGAAGACCAGACATCCATTTTCCTTTACACTCAGGAATAATGGCTTGGGAGGTCACTGGGATCCACCTGGGTAAACAAGCAGTTCTTCCTCCTCTGCAGTTTTTCTCCCCACAATGAGGGAAGAAAACATACCTTCTTTTCCCCGTCACACTCTCCAGCAGAATAAAATGTGACTTTTTCCCTAAATAATTTACAGCCTGTCTTCTCCCTGAAAGTTTTGGTTAGTACAAAATGACACTTCTTACCCTTTAATGCTCTGATGAAATATCCTTCCATTTATAATTTAGGAACTGGCAGCTGGTAGTAGCAGGGCAGGTGTAGTGCCAGCGTCTGCAGGCAAATCCCTTGGCACTAGTTTGCTCCCAGGCCACGGGCAGAAGTGATGTGGGAAGAACAGAGGACAGGATCAGGGTAGAGACATCCCTGCCAAAGCTGTGTGTTCAGAAAGGGTAAAGAGCAACGAGGAAACCAGCTCTGATGCAGCTTGGAGGGATATCTCACTTCAAGGCAAGGAGAAAGGCAGACCGGATCAGTGACTGAGATTTGAACCCAAGGAAGGGGAAATAAGGTCGAAGACCTTACCTTACCCCAAAGTAGCTTTTTGAACAACAGCAACGGCACATCCTTATCCCAGCACTACAACGACATGAAAGAATCTCAGGGAAGATCCAAGCATGGATGTGTTGTGTTCAGCAGCAGGAGCATTTCCCAACCTGCATGACAGAGGACATCAGGCAAAGGCAAATGGGGAAGAAATCCATCTAGGTGCAAACTAGTGATGGTACTTTTGACTTTTACCCATCTCCCACTGCCCATGGCCCTGCCTGCGAGGCATAATTAGCCTTGAGCTCCCATAGCTCCCCTGTACAGTGGCTGTGCAGTGCTGGAGTGCCTCTGGCCATGGGCTTTTCACAGATATTTCATTAACGTTCAGAAATGGCACTTACTTGCTAATAATCTACCAGCGTTTAATAAACACAGCCCAAGAGTTTTATAACCTGTTAACTTCCAAGTGGCAATAATTAAACAAAAATGATAAATAATTAAGGCCTAATTACATGGTATCAGTCATTTCATTTTCCAGCAGGCACGTTAAGTGCATTTGCCACTACTGATTGGGGGCCCATTCTACAAGCGCTCGGCACTTTCTCTGCGCGCCTGGATGGAGAGTCAGGTTCCATGCAGCTTTATGGTGGAGAAGAAAAAGGAAAATGTGCTTCATTAGCTGGGTAATTGTCCCCTTCCACCACTGAAGATAATTCCCACTGAGGCTGTTGCATGACTTTGGGAAGCCAGCAAATAGAGCCATTTGTGTCTCGTGTCTCCGTGATAGACTGAGTTGTAGGAAATGGGACAGATGCAGAAGAACAGCCCTGTGCCACACGCAGAGATACCTCTTTTCACTCTCCTTCACTTTGGATCTGGATCCCAAACTGATGCTTGTACATCGGGTCCTACATAATGGGATGAAATGAACCCCAGTGAATAGACAGATGGCAGGTGTTTTAAACAGTTAGATCAGGATCCAAACTCATCCTAAGATCCACAACTGACGTAAATCAGCGAAGCTTCACTGTAGCACAAATTTACAGCAACTGAAAATAACATCTTCTGAAGTATTTCAGCTGGATTTTGAGGACCATCCTGAGGACAGAGCCATAGCTGGAGGGGCTCTCCATAGCTTCTTAGCTGAAAAACTCAGAAGGACAGAGCATGCATAGAAATGGCAAAAAAAAAAGAGGAGTGGACAGCACTAAAGCCCTGCAAGGGTCAGAGTATGCAGCAGGCACAAGTACAGGACACTGAAGTCCTCTCTGCTCTTTAATGGACAAGGATAGATGGCACAGTCTGATCCAGGCTAATAAAAGGGGAGACAAGCTGACAGTACCGAAGACTGAAGCTCTCTGTCTGGCCAGAGTGCAGGGATAGGACAGGGCTGGTGAAAGGATCAGGAGGGAAAGCATGCACTAAATCCACTTAGTTATCTGCTGCCAGGGCAGCATTTGTCTGCTACAGGGAATAAATGGCTTCCATTGCTTCGAAAGCAGGGAATTGGTTTAATTGATCTCTAGTGGACCCTCAGTCAAGGAGGAGCCTTGCACACGCTTTAGCTTGCTTCCCTGAAGCTGTACATCGAGCTGGTTTGCTTCACTTAATTTCCAAATGGCTGCAAAAAGCTTCCCGGTATTCAGGCAGCAAATTCTACTCAGTTTTTTTAGCATGTTCCAGTTCATCCACTCCAGATAGAGGATATAATTTGGTTTTCCCAAATAAACCTATTTCCTTATTTTACCCAACCCCACTGTTTGCAGGTTTTGGCTATGCCTGACAGTCCATCAGCACTCCCCAGCATCCCAGTGCTGTCTCCTTCAGCCCTGTGGTCACAGATTACACAAGTTTACTGCAATATGGGGTGGGGTGAGATGCGAACACGGTCCTGGAACTTTGCTGTTTTGCTGTTTTTCTATTTGACTCCATTCCGGTCTACTGGGTAAGGGCTGGAGACCTTTATACTGCAGGAGAAGAGTCTGTTTAAGTCAGAAAGCATTAGCCATGCAGATGATCACACTGAATAGCTTCAACTACTTCTGGGGGTTAAGGAAGGACTGTGCATTGTAGAACTTTCCTACTCAGCTCGCAATAGTATATCACCAGCTGCTTAATGAGCTTTTATGCTTGGGTTCCAGGGCAGCTATGGATTTTGCTTTTCAATTTTTGTTTCTTCCCCAAATGGAAAAAGAATGAGGTTTAGATACAGGGTGGAGTTGTGGCCACTAAGTTATCACCTTAGCTCTTTGGCAGGAACTATGTGCGACTCGAGAGCCCACTGCAACCACAGCTCTTTTATTAGGGGATAAGTTGGGATGAATTACCTTACATTTGCCATAGTAAAGGAGTTCATATCACATCAGGCATGGAGCCTCAGCTGAAAAGTGATAACTCTTAATGCGTGGTGTCTGAGTGCACATTTTCACGTTTAATTGCACGCTGTGGGCACTAAGAAAGAAGACTGAACCAGCATCCCAATGCCACGTTTATCCTTTTGCCAGCCCTACCCAAAAACAGCATTCACACCCCTGGCCACTCGCTCACCTTGTAACTGAGATTCAGAACTGCTGGGGGACACACAAACTGCCCTGGTAGTGAAATCCATCCTGCGAATCGCAGAGAACCCTCAGCATCCACAGAGAACTCAATATTCCCACTTCAGCAGCCGGGGACTCAATCAGGCAAGGTGTTTCTTTACCCCCCGGAGCACGACATAATGAAATGCTGAGGAAACCACCTCGCATGGAGAGAAAGTAAATTCTCCACAGGGGAGAATACAGGGAGAGAAGCAAGTGGAGATGCATTAGCAGAACAATGCAGATCCTCACAGAAATGGGGGCACATGTCAGCTGCATCCCACTGTGAATGATGTGTGGTGCTGTGTTGGAGGAACTGAAGCATTTTCAAGCGTGCCGGATTGCACAGGATTGCAGGAGTACTGCTAAACCCTGGATCCCTGGATAAATCCATGTGCCTGGCTTGATGTGGCATTTGGAATATAAGGGTTTATTCTGACCTGACCCAAAAGCAGATGTTCTGGTGTGGATGGGCTAGTTCAGGGGATTTTTTTCAACTTGAGGTTTGACAGCACTCACATGTGTGGCTTTTGAATCTGTGGATCTGCTAGAAGATCCACTTTGGAAGATGAAGAGAAGAACGTAGAGTGGCAGCCCCTTGTCTTCCAGCTACCTGCTGCTTCTAGCATGGGTTATTTCCCACATGCGTGGTTCTGTAGAAGATGCACTTTGGAAGACGAAGAGAAGAACGTAGAGTGGCAGCCCCTTGTCTTCCAGCTACCTGCTGCTTCTAGCATGGGTTATTTCCCACATGAGGCTGTGGGAATGATTTCTCTTCAAAAGACACCACCACCTTAGGTGATATCTTACCCCACTGTAAAGAGAAGGTAGATTGCTCCATTCTGTCCAAGATAAAATTTCTTCCAAATATGGCTTTTTCAAGGGCTATTTCCACATTCAAGATCCCCCATATCAAGAAACACTGAGTTATGTAGAAATATCTTCAGTGATGATTTTAAAGAATCCAGTCAGGAGTGCCAGTGTAGCCTGCTCAGAATAAAAAATAGACTTTCTCTACCAAAAGTTGGAGAAACAACTGCATTTCCCCAGTTGCCCTGAAGGAGCTGTGTTATTTTAGCATCCATGCTTAGTCCAGCCATCAGAGTGCACTACTGTGCTGGAAGATTTCACCCTGGGTTAATGCAGCTTCAAGGAAAACGAGTACCTGCTTAGCACAGTAGTAGTTCACAGAGCAATTTCTGGGAAGGCTGGATGCTTTATCCTTAAGAAAAGAATCTGGAGAACGCGTTTCCTGGGCCATGCAGCAGTAGAGAGATGATATAGAAAGTGTGGACGCTACATGAGTGGGAATACAGAGACCTGACCTATGGAAAAAGGCCTCTTTCAGGGTTGGCAAGACAGATGCAGAGAGGGTAGTGATAAATCTCTGCATGGGGCTGTTCATGGACAGATGCTTCCTGAGATGTTACCAGTCAGCCCTGCACCTGCTGCTTGGACATGACAAATGTGCTTTTCACCAAGAACCTGGCCTGTAAGTAGCAACTCTGGCATAAGACAAAAAAGCACAAAGTTGCTAGAAGCTATGCTGGGTTTATTTCCACAGGCGCCTCTCTCCTGCTTGCTCTGCAAAGAGCTTACAAGGACCAAAAACATCATCACTGTGACAAGGTCCTTTTCTTTCTGCCACATCCCAATCTGCATTATCCGGTTCTGTCAACAGCCACTATTGTACAAACTCAATTGCTTTAAATTACTAGAGGCTCTGGTCTGCTCTGCCATATATGTTGGTGTCTGGGCATTAAATATTTATTGAAAGATTCATTATTTGGGCATTAAATATTAATTCGTATGAGGGAATGAATTGGATGATTTGTATTTGTTTTTTACGAATTGTCTTGGAATCGGAAATGTCTGGTTTCAGAAAGGATGGGGCTTTGGGTGCAGCTGTTTTTTCAGCCCTGGGTTTTCTGTGGAACTGCTTATTGCCTGTCCTTCAGACATCCTTTTCCCCACGGTGGCTGGCTGCCTGTGCTCTGGAGATTACTTTTGCTATCAATACGCTTGTGTTTTGTTTACAAACCCCAGAGTTTAAGACAACTTCCTTCTGCCCCCCCTCATCCCCGATCACAAGTCACACACACACATACACAGAGAAGAGATGAGACTTTAAATGCTCAAGCAACAATATAATTGGTTTTGTTACCAGGAGATGTCTGGTTGTGTTCTGTCTCTTTAAGTGAAGTTTATGGCCTTAAAGGTAATTGATTTGCAATGGTATTTAAGACAAGAGCTGGAGGATACTGCTGTACTCTTCTGCAATACTGTAGCCTGGAGAAAACCATTGCTAAAGCAAAAACATTGACTTTTTTTGTGATGTAGTCTCTTCTGATGCACTCAGCAGGGGTGAAGTTTGCTCTATTTTTACAGAATTGTTCTGCTATTTTTACAAAAGTAGTTTGGACACTGTACAATCTTGCAAGTTGTGCTGTGACTTCCGCAATGGGCGCAGGAAGGGAGGGCAGGACACTCCATGCTTTTGATTGCTGCTCCCTCCTTTATCTTTTGCCTTGGATTAGATTTTAGCTTGTTTTTCCAAGTAAAGGTAGTTTTATGAAGGAGTCAGGGAGGACTGGAGAATCTGCTGAGCTTTAACTACGTGGTGTATAATGGCACAATGGGAGGGATAAATACGTTGATGATTATGGGTAGGGACAGTGCCAAGACAATATTAGGGGGTAGGATTAGAGAAGGTAGATGGGAAGATTTTTCCTAATACACTTCAGCCATTTGTACAATTGGTCTCTCACTAAAACTCTGTAAATTGGAGTTGGCTGCAGGGACGGGAGAACATAAAAGTCCCAAAGTCGATGGCAAATCTCTTTCTCCTTTCAGGAGGATTTGAATTTTACCTACCCTGTATGGAGCAGGAATACAAAAGCAGCTGGGTATTTTAGCTTTAAAACAAAACCAAACCAAACCAAACAAAACCCCCCAAACCATACAGGGATAATCTCTGAGCAACAAAATGTAGCAAAGTTTTCTGGGGCTTGCTGGAGTGCCCATCCTAGGAACTTCAGAGCACAGTCATTTCCCTGGGCTGAAATTACAGAGGAGCTGAGATTAGTTACTACCGCAGTATAAACAATAATAGTCAAGATGATCATGGTAATAGTCAAATAGATCATTTTGTGTGAAGACTTCTGCCAGCAGCTGGTGGATCTTCTCAGGGAGAGACAAACTGCCAGAAATCAGTGTCTGTGAGTTTCCCAAAACTTCATGTACAGAGCTGGCCAAGTCTCCCTGGATACAAGTGTCCCCAGTGAGATGGACACGGTGGCTTCCCATTGCTGCACGCTGAGAGGAATTCTTTCCTGTGAAAAGTGGTGTTGCTGCATCAAAAATCAGGGTGCAACTAGGGCAGAGTGACAGTTAGAGTTAGAACCATTCCACTTCTGTGGCATGGCTTTCCAAGGGAATATCTACCATGCACTTTGATCCAAGTGAATTTTCCTAGCTAGGCTAGGCAACTTAAAAGTAAGGAATTTTACACATTACACAGTTTTTTCACCGCCAAAGGAAACTGCATGCCTTCTGTGAGTCAGCTTTCTCCAGAAATCATGCGCAGAGACCAAGCTACAGATGAGTAAGGACTTCTTTGTTCCGCCACATCACGGGTCAAGCCTTGATTGGAAAGTTTATCAAAGATTGTCACAAAATGGAGAACAAATAAGCATCTTGTTCTGGGCGCCTGAAGAGACTGGCTCCTTGTCTCACAAAGCTTGCAGGTACCCTCTGCAAAATCCCTGCAGTGTGGTGCTGTGGAAGAAGTTGGTGCTCCACAGAAACAAACGGTGGGGCCAAGGAGATACACACAGGTTGTGACCCTTGCTTCCCGTGGGCTTGTGTTTGTGAAGCTTTGTGTTCCCAAAACATCCAGAGCTCTTCATGGCTTTCCCTGGTTCTACAACAGGGGACACACAGGTTTCTGCAAGCAAAGGTATCTGCAACACCTTTGTTGGACTTTCTGCTGTTTTGATATATTAATTATTCATAATGATTTTCTAAACCAACACCTGAAAGTTGTCCTTTCTCCTGTTACAGGGAGTGACAGATTCTCCACATTCCCCTTCTTTTTCCACCCTAAGGGGAGGCGGCTCCTGCACACCTTAATCTTTTATATACTCACTGAATAATAACCTTTTCTGGTCATTTACTCAGCAAGGATTTGCCATTCCAATATTTCATTAATCCTATAACATAAGAACCAAAAGATGTGGACACGGCTGAGCAGCAGTATGTAATTCCTTTGGTAGCATTCACAACTTAAATATAACACACACACTGTAAAAGCAAATAAGTTTTGAAGGGAGGTGTCAAAACCACTGTCTGCCACCACTTTTGGGGGCCACTGATTTTTGTCGCCTGAGTGTTAATTAGGCATTAGGGTGGCACAAGGGGATTCCAGCAGATCAAAACTCTTCTGTCTGTGGGAAACCCCATGCTGAATCTGCCCCTGCAGCGATGATGTAAATCCAGGCAAATGTAATTTATTCATGTAATTTTGGTCCATCCCGGTGCCAGTGGCTCCGCGTTGATCAAGGGACTGCTCTGAAAGTTTCCAGAGATGCTCTCTGCCTGCTGCTCAGGGCACTGTCCTTCTTACACAGGGTTTTCTCAGGAATGTGCCCACTCTCTCAAATGCCCAGGGAGCACTGCTTTTGTGGGATTATTACAGAACCTCCTGGGGAAAAGACAAATCAGACTTTTTATCTGCTTTTCTGCTTGCCACAAGCGAGGCCCAGCTTCCAACCACTAAAGGCACTTCTGCTCCCCTCTGCTCTGTCAAAGGACTTAAGATGATCAATTTATAATGTCTACAGAGTGCGAGGATGAAAAGATGTTCTGAAAATGCCTTGGATGAAAAGATGCTGTAAAAAAATAATCTTTACCCTGATAGACTGATTAAAATCTATTGTGCCACGGATTAGTGAGTGAGTATTTATTCCGCTTATTTTTTATTCCTATGTACAGATGCTCTGGACCACAATGACCCCTTTGAAGTCATTATTGGCTCTCGCATCCTTGAGTGGCATAGAGGGCACATTAATAAGCTGTGTATAGAAAAAGACAATGAAGTCCCCAAGAAGTCATTAAGAGTCTATTGTGTCGGTCTGACTGTAGCCCACAAAAGACACTGAATCTGTAAGCTAAAAATATCCTTCGGAAATGCTGTTGACACAGTTATTTTACATTGGCAGCAACATCCTCCCCACATATACACATGCTACCCTTGCTAGTCCCGTTCAGACAATGTATGTTCTGGGAAGCATCTGGCTTTTCTCGGGATTCAGCAATCTCCAAATGGCAGTGTCTGCACCAGCATCTTCCAGCTTTGTTAGTGAAGTGCAAGGGAAAACAGGAACTTTGTCCTGCAATGCCCATTGTGTGAAATGCTACACAAATACCCAGCTAGAGACTGCTGTGATGCCAATGAGCTGGCAGCAGAAAAGAACAGGACAGGAAAAGATAGGAAGGAAACAGGTACCCACTGTGTTTCTGCCCAATTTTTTGGACCCAGAGGTGCTCCAACCTCACAAAAACACTGTTTCCTATGCCTAAGCAAATCTTCAAGAGGGAGACTTCATCTCATCCCAACAGCAGAGGAGCTGACCTTATATTTTTCTAGTGATACCACCCCTGGCTGTCTACCTCCTACTTGCTGGCTGGGACACTCAGAGGAATCGGTCCCAAAGGTAACAAACCTTTGCAACGGATGGAGCAGCTCAGCTGACTCAGAGCTATTGCTCTGGGCTGTCTGCAGGCTCAAGCAGACATTACCACATTTTCAAGGTATTCCTCACAATTTCTGAGCTCAGGGACAATGTTTCTTTTTTTCATGGAAGCTGGAATTTGGTTGTTACTAATCAAAATCAAGACATGGAGACCAATATATGTTCAGCCCTAACCTAAGAGGACAGTTCACATCACCCTTAGTGCAGTTATCACTGTTGACACAACAAAATAACACAACTCCCTCCAATGGCCCAGTTGTATTGTAAAACAAACTAAAGCATACCAACACGGCAGGCTTATCCAGATACTTAAAACTGCTCTGATTCATTCCTGGAAATGTGTAAAATGCGACAGATATTTCAGCAGAGGGTTTGAAAAGTCCTTTAACAGGGAGACATGTCATCTTAACATGGTCTCATCCTGCAAGAAGTGGTTGCAGAATATAAACAACCACTGAAACAAGCAAAGAGAAAGATGAGAATTGATGTAAAATTCAGTTCTGCTTGTCCCTTTCCCATTCTTAAAGGATAAGGAACAAGATTATTCTGTGCCTTACTTGGCTGTGGAGTCTCCAATATTGTGTCTAACTCATGCTGAGTAATGCGTATTGATTGCTTTGTTACAAGCTTTATTGTTCAGTCCATCACCAATAAAAAAGTTTATGTAAAACAAGAGCTGGAGAAAGCGAGTGAGAGAAAGTGAGCTGGAGAGTGTGAATGCACACAGGGGGTAAATCTTACTTTTATTTCCACGCAGAAGTCCTACGCCCAGATTTAGCAGCAGGAAATTATTTTTCATCACCCTATTTTAAAGCCTTTGGAGGAAAGGTTTTGTTTTTGTTTTTTCCTACTCGCTCATGTTTAAGTTTTCTCAGTGAAATAAAGTACCGGGAGAGAAGGGGGAAACCAGGTAAAGATGCTAAATTTGCATATGAAATGGAGCGGCTGATCATTTTAGTGCATTTAAAAGGAACAGAAAAGGAAAGAATGAGGATCTACAGCAGGAAACCTGAGTTGGCATGACAGTTTTAGGGCTGGATTTCTCTAAACACAGTACAGGTGATGTGTTTGGTGTAATTACCAGCACTTCTCTCTGCTTCTCTGTGGCTTTTGGGATGAAAACAAGTTCATTTCCATTGCCAAATATTATTGCATTCTATGGCCTTCACTAGGATGATACATGAAATGGGGCCAGTGATAGTGATGCGGTATTTGTAAAGGGGAACGCTCACCTCTACCAGCAGCTTGACTGAGATCCACCCAATTTTCTTCTTAAACCCAGGAACTATCCTCACCAGTAAGTAGGCATGGAAATAGATGTGGGAATGAAGGAGGTTTTGATGGCTGACCAAGAACCCACCCCAGGATCCTGTTGTGGCATGGTACTGACATTGTGACACAGCTGCGGTGCTGGCAAAGGGCTGTGGTGTTCCCCAGTTGGTGCTGTGGCTCTCAGAATGGTCCATGGTGTGTCCCACAGCCTGGTTCTTTGCTCATCCCAGCCCTCCTTGCAGGCTGCATTTGTTGCTGGGTTTCCCTGCAAAGCATCACAAGGACATTTATCAGTCTCGGTTCTTGCAGTTCCATTAACTTTTCTTGGCCTCAGACAATAAAGCCGTGGAGTTAATTTCATTCATTTAACCAGTGGGAAGGGGGTGGGGGTGAAAAATAGACAGAATGCATTTTCTTTTAATGTGATGGATACAGGATGCCATGCTCGCATCTCTGATACAGTCAGCAGTGTCAGCACTCACCAGCATCTCCAGCTCTGCAAATAATGACTCACTTGGTTCAGTGGTCAAACTGAGGCAAAATCATGGAGTGAAAAAGTGCTTCAAGGTTATTCAACAAGACATTTTGACTCAAAACTGAAAGTTTGCTTTATTTTAAGGCATTTATTCCTATTTTTTTTTGTCACTTTCCTTTCTAAATAACAGAGGATAAATAGACCAGTTTCAAAAGGAAAGTGTTATTTCAGAAGGAAAAATAGAAGCGTTCTGTTGGGAAACAGAAACGTGGGAAAATGTTTTGACCTCTCCTTTTTTTCCTAATTTTAACTTTGGATTTTTGTCCTACCTGGAATTCTTCACATGCTGAGTCTGAACTGAAAAGTACTGCTAATGACTTCCTGCAGATGCCATATATCGGTGAATTAGTTTTCACATCGAATATTGCCTTCATCTCTTCCCAGCATCCTCTTTCTGCCCGGGTGAAATGCAAGCAAAATCATTGCAGCAGAAGACAACAAAGAAGTGTCTGCTGCAACATCAACATCACTTTTTAAGAGAAGCATTGGAAGAGGAGTAAGCATGGAGCATCGGCCTTTTTTTTTTCCCCCACCATAAATCTGCTCTTTCTCCAACTTGGAGGCTGCTTGTCTGGGTCTCTTTATCAGCACTGTGCTTGGTAGGGAGGATGGTCCTCTGTGCTCCAGGAAAATTAGAGAGTGTGGGTGAGATGCACAACCATAGGTCACTAGAGGGAGATGCCAGATGCAGAGCAGAGAACAGTTCCCAGCAGATGTGAGTGCAGCGAAAACAAGAAAAAAAACCCTCTTACCCACTATTATTACTAAGCTCCCCCCTCTTGGAATAAAAAATGGGCTATTTAGCCCACTCTAGTAGAATGTTAAGAAGCTTCAAATTGTCTTTGATAACTTGCTAGTAAACCCAGCTAGGGAACTTTCTCAGACAAATCCTTTCAACCCACAAAATAAACGCATTGGTTATTTATGTTACTCTCCATCAACCACGCTTAGTTACAGAAATAATACACCATCTCCATATCTTGTGATCCTGTTAGAAAACTTTGGGCATGTGTCACAACATGATTAAATCACCTGTTCTACAAAGATGCTGTTTAATTAATTACAAGGTGATTCAAATTCTGAAATGAAAGAAAAAGGAAGAAAATGGCCTCAGGGGTACCCTTGACAATAAATAATTACTTCAGCTAAGCATGGTGTTGGAGGGAAACAACTTGCTACTGACATTATGCGTCCTCCAATGTGTTCTGTCTGTGCTGATGAACACCCCTGTTGGTCACTTTTGGCTAAAAAGAGCAAAACCAGTGACAGGACTACACTGGTTAGTGCTTCACCACCACTGAAATTCAGCCAGCTCTGTGCACTAGCAAGACAGAACCACAGAAAACTATAAGGATAGAGAAAATTATGAAGGATAGAGAGAAAAAAGAGAGGATAAGAAAAAAAAAACCAAAACAATCCAAATGTGATGTCATTTGAGAGGTGGGAGATTTGGTACAAAATAAACTCAGACCACCCTGGCAGACAAAGTGTTTTGTGTTCAGTGCCTTGTCACCCCCAAGAGTCTCCTGGCCCACGTTCTGGGTCTGCTGTTGGTCCGAGACAGCTGATCCGTGCAGATAGCTCTGGCCCGGCAGGTGCTCCACGCACAGCTGGCTGAGCCACAGCTGTACCCGAGAAAGGTTTCTCCATCTCTTAGAAACAGGAGTTCAAGAGCCAGATAATCCTTGCCAAGGCCTGATGACTTCCTGTGGCAGATGTCACTTTGGACACGAGCAATGAGTTATTTAATCTCAACTACAGAATCCAACTACTTTGTGGTAGCTTTAACCTGTCCTGTACCCACTCACAGCACCCTCGTTTTGATAGGTACAGCAAATTCCTTTCATTGAATCAGGAACAAGAGGTTTTTGCTGTGTTTGAGTGAGCGAAAACCCAAATGATTCTCTTCCTAATTAGCCTAATGAGCCTTTTGGCTCTCACATGATGACAAGTAAATGAATTTGCCCTTTCCTTGACAAGTTCTTATGGGAATGATCCGAAGCCTTTCGTAACAATGCATCAAAAGTACAAAGTCATTAAAAACAGTTGTCCAACTATGAAATTAGTTATTGATTAATATTGCTTCCAGACAGCCATGTTGTTCATTCAAAAAAAAAAAAAAAAAAAAAAAAAAAAAAAAAATTCCAATGTTCATATTTCTTCATGAAAGTAGGTTACTGAAATGCACAAAACATTTGAAACCCTGAGCTCATATATGTCTGCCTTTCTGCATTCAGCCACACTTACTTTTTTCACTTGGAGCTCAACAGGGGTCTTGCACTTTGAAAAAGTAATTGATCACTGTAAATATCTCAACTAATCTCATCTCGATATGCCCATTCCTGGCTGCAGAGATCAGTTTCTCCTGGAAGAAGCCTTGCTAAAATGAGCAGAACTAGCCCTCCTGCGAGTCACAGGGACTTTGTCATCTCCAAGGCTGTGAGGCACGGTTAAAAAAAGAACAGAGGGCTCCTAAAAGTAGCTGAAAGGCCCATGATCTGTGAATAGAGTCAGGAAATAACTGAGTCATCTCAATTATTATTAAGGGCCGAAAGAGAGGTACTAGAGAGAACAAGAGTGCAGAACAGGCTGTGAGCAACGGCCCCATCTCCACAAGGATGATTTCCATGGTCACCCAGGCAGGTTGAGAGATGTGTGTTTGCATTTTTATACCATTGAGCCTCCATAATCTCTCAGTCTTTGAATGGAGAGGAAGGAAAATGAGGTAGGAGGAAAAAAAGAACACTTATTTCCTTCAACTTTCAGTTCTCAGAGGAGTCTGGTCCAGCAAATGGCATGGTTATAATGTTGTTCTTCCATTACAATTGCTTCAGAATGATTACTCCTGTTTCATCTTCAGCTGATCAGTCTCTAGGCTCCATTGCTTTCAAACAAATAAAATACCATCTATTTCTGTTCTCACTTCTGTGGGGAAAATTCTGCTTATTGTGATAAACTAAATAGATTGGTTTTGTCTGTGTGGGGTTTTGTTTTGAAGAATTAAATAATTTTGCTGGAACAGAAGTCCTGATTTTTGAGTATCTCTAATGCAATACTTCTATTGTTTATTGATCTGAGAAACAGTTTGCATACCTGATACAAACACCTCTGGAAGTTTGAACTGAATTTTGGAAAACATAACGGAATTTTTTTTCCTGTTTTTCTCTTCTCTGGAAAGGAACTGATGAAATGCCCCACACACGCCTGCATACCCATAGCTACAAAAATACTAGTATTTATGTTTTTCCCATCATACCTATAAGGACAAGCAGTCATTCAAGAAATACTGAACTTAAAGGACATATAGTCTTTGTCCTCATTTTTAGTATAAGGTGTTCAGATAGTTAGGAAAAGTTTTAGATAGTCATCCAAAGTGAATCTTATAAGGTTTGCCTATTATTTCTTATCAAATCTGAAACACGCCAGGCATAATTTAGATTGGTATATTTGGCATTCCACAAGCCCTTGCTACATGTCACTCAAATCCAAGTGATGGGCACTTCAAAGAAAACCACGGTGCACTTTTGAGCACTTCTTAGTAAGTTTCTTTGGACCAAAATTTCTTACTTGGAAGCCCTCTAGTTAAGGCTTGCATTTCTGATAAATTCCATGCATTATTAACCTAATTGGACCCAACATATATTCTAAGATTCTCATTAATATTTTTAACACATTACGGCATCTTTACCCTTGAGCAGTCAACCGAGTTTTCATCTTCATAAAAATGGGTTCCTCATAATCAGACAATATCCAATCATTTCCAGTCCATAAGGTAAATTTCCTCTATATTCTTTCAATTTTGCAGTTTTCTTACCAATCAGCACAATACATTTCACTGTATGGATTATTTCTCCATAAACTTAGCCACTATTGCCAGAAGCTACTACCTGGAAAGGTTGCTAACTTGACTTGGAGGACATGTCAAAGAGATGACATCAGACTAAATGAAAGGACATAATTCCTAGCATTTTACCAGAGTTGTTCCTCTTATTCTTGCAATTTAAACCCTTTACTGATTCTGATCATCTTCAAAATGAATAAAATACCAATAGTATTTTTGTAATATGGTAATAATATACCAATGATATGTTATTTATCAATATTGGCTGGTAAATAAACGGTGCTACAGCACAGCCCACTGATTGTTAAAGTACCCATTCATTTATCTATAGCAGTTCCATTTTGGAGTCCAACTCCTGAACACTGCAGTCTGAGGAATACAAAAAAACACCAAAAAAACATGAAAAGAATGACCCTAAGCTAAAATGATTACTGGTGTTTGTTAGGTACTATGGCTGCAATAACAATGATAATCAGCCAGAACAATTATTAGGTAAAAAAGTTTCTTCTTATATAAATTCAGAGGGTTTTTATTGCTATTATCTAAAATTGAACTATGTAGATTATTTTAAGTGGGTAAATTTTTGTTTTGTATCCATGAAATTGCTACCATATTAACAAGATTTTCCAGACATTAATGGATTGATTTCTGTATAATTGTAACTATATTAATTCATCCCAATTACCTCTAAGTAAAATTTAAATTAAGTTAAATTGAAGAAATGAAAAATGTTTGAAAACCCTGCATGGAAACCTTGAGGCATCATAAGATTGTCATTTCTCATCTCTAATATCATTCATTCTGCAACTGAGAACACAACATAAGCAGTCTTGGTTCTCCCAAGATTTGTAAACTGTTATTTTCTGTACTTTTCAAAGCCAACTTAAAGGTCTCTCCATAAAACAGATATGATTATTTTTTTCCCCACTGATGGAAAAAGTGTCTCTGGCTGTTTCCTCATTTCTGTTGGTTTCTTATTGAGGAAGGTGATGCACAGACAATCTATTTATAATGTGAAGATGTTGAACCATAAAGACAGCTTTAAATATATAGTAGGAGCACTGGTATTGGTCTTAAAGGGAGAGAGCAGTCATGAGAGCTATAGGGGAATCTTCCAGCACCATGGGCCCTTAGTAACAATCCACAGCTCTTGTGTGTACGATTGCTTCAAAAGGCAAAATTACACTGTTAACCAAGGTCATGGCGAGGATGAGTCCTCTGCAGGGCTTGGTGGCAGATCCGGGCTGAAATAGCTGTTATCCAATCTTGGAGAGCACAACTGTATTCCAGCTTAGCCAAGATCTGTGTTGGCTATATCGCACTAGAATAATTTAAGTTGAAGCTGGCTTCAAGTGGAATCTCTTCAGGACCAAGTTCTCATTAGCAGAGTCAGAGGAGCCAGGCTGAAGTTTACAAGCAAACAAGAACTGGGAATAGAACTGTTGTACATCTGGGAGAAATTTGAACAGTTCAGTAAAGCAGGCATTCACATGCCAACTTCGCCTATGTTTTTCTACTGTGTTTTGGGGATCTTATCACCTGATATCTCAGGGCGTTTCAGCCCACTTGCACCTTATTTGCTCATCGCATGACTGGTTATCTCTTCCAAAAGACCTCTCCAAAACCACATTTCTCCAGTTCCTTGTATCTAGATACACACTAGGCTAGGAAGGGCTTTGGGATGCAACTCTGCTGGGGTGGTCAATAGGCTGCACTGATATGGTGAGCAAAATTTATTAACAGAGGCTGTCACAATGCCACTGCTAGCATTTCATGTCTTCTCTTTAGCTGGCTTTTTCCAGTCATATTAGCCTTTGTAGGCTTCAAGGGTTGGCCAGGTGGTCTGCTCTGAAGTGAATGCCACTGCTGGCATTTCATGTCTTCTCTTTAGCTGGCTTTTTCCAGTCATATTAGCCTTTGTAGGCTTCAAGGGTTGGCCAGGTGGTCTGCTCTGAAGTGTAGCAGCTACCTAGAAGTAGCATGAATCAGATGAAATACTCAGTTTAGATCACCCGTGCTCTGCTAGAATTAGACAGACACAGGTCACGCTGAGGAGAACCAAGGAAAGCCATCCCCCTCCCTGCAGCAGAGTCGTGCCTACCGAGGGAAAGCTGCTCACACGAAAGAGAGGGCTCACAGAAAGGTGTTTCTTAATTGCATTTTGGTTCTGGACCCTCTGGTGAACAGAGACACACTGGGAACAAATGAAAGTTTCTGGTGTTGGGAAGAAAAAAAAAGGAGGAGAAAGTTTTGCCTCTTAGAGCAGGGAAATAGTTTGAGGCTATGTTTTAATTAAAATGAATATCTGCGCTATCTTAATGTTATTGCCAGTTAAGTGTAGCAGGGTGATTTAGAGTTCTATAACACAATTATACTCCGGTAATGAAGCTCCGCAGAATTATCCCAGGAATTCAAAATGCAGAGGGGAGCAGTAGCTCTCATTTGTAACCATGTTACAACCTTTATTGTTACAGTATTTTCTGTTTTCCTCAAAGATTAACTCAGCCGTATTTAAGTCTCTGGTTACATTAAAGAGCGATTGGGAGCGGGTGACAGGAGCTGTTTTACCATCCCTGCCAGCGGTTGGGTTCAAAATGTTCTTCCACCAGCAGAGAGCTGACTGCCTTAACCTCTTCATGCTCTTGGTCTTGCTGCTGGGGGACAGGATCCATGTGTTTAACTAGAAGTGTCCCATGCAATGTGGTTTTGCAGGTGAAGCCTCAAAAAAAGTGAATATTCTAGCAGGGAAGCCTCTGTTGAAGATGCCTCGACAGGTGGCACGGAGCCTTTCAAAGTTGCTTTACTCCTTTGCAGTGCAGCTGCTTCTGGTTCCTTCTGGTGTGCTGAGGAGGTCTCCTTCGCTTGTGGGGCCACGACTGGTCCTCCTGCTGTGGAAAAGGAGGGCTGTGAGGGAACAGGCAGTGCCCTGCTCTGCTTAGACCTCTTTCATAGAAATGAAAAAAACATTTCTACATCTTTAGCTGCATTTCCAATAGAGCATAAGTCACACACCTCACAAAAATGGCTGGAGTTATGTATTTAGACTTACATACCACTGATTTTAAACTCTGGGGAGCACCTGGGTCTTGCCTGGTTTTGTAGCTCAATGTGCTTTACCATGTGAGCCAGAAACTTTCATGTCCACACACATGAAATGCCCCATTTCTCCACCCCAAGAATTAATTTGGTCCATCCAGAACTGAGCCAGAGCACAAGCCCTTCGAGTCCCCCAGAGCCTGGGCCTGAGGGAGATGCTGAGGCACAGAGTGAATGTAGAAGCATAAACACACCAGAACCTGCTCTCCCACAAGGACTTTTCACCTCTGACCGAGAAAGACCCAAGTTATTGTTTCCAGAAATGGAAAACTGTTTGGAGAAAGCAAGAAACCCTGTCAATCTTCATTCCCATTTGGAAACAAATTTGTTTGGCACTGAGGAAAGATGAAAACCGAAACAGAGCTAACTTCACTTGTGTTTTCGATTTGCAGCAAACAGATTAAAAGCAGAAAGGAATCGATACAATAATAAGAGCAATCCTCAGGAACACCTCCAAACCCCCGTGGCAGACCCCAGAAGTCTGATTAATGCAAGAAAACAGCCTGTGGATACACTCTCCCGCCTCTATTTTTTTTGCAGAATTTCATGTCACAACCAGGGTCCAGACTGCTCGAATAAGGCGTATCTGTCAACCTTACAGGATTTTCAGTGTTCAAATCTAGCATCATATCCCTACAGACACAGACATTCTAGCTCCAACCACGTGACACTTTTTGGGAGAAAAAAAAATGGTTGGGCAATAAAAGCATGTGTTATAAATTTCTTACATTTCTGCTCTATGGTTCAGTTTGAAATAAATGGGGATGAAAGAAATGTTTCAAAGCTGAAATGTGCAGGGTTTCTTACCATTTCAAAATAGAATGTTTCTATTTGCTTGCTTGAAACTAATTTTAGTTTGTCCATTTCTTTCCAGGGGAGCCTTTTGCAACCATGTTTCCTAGATCTTAGCAATAAGAACAGCTCTCTCTTTCAGGCCCTGGTCTGTTCACACTGAGATGTGCTTTTCTGCCTTCAGGCCTTCTAAAATATTATCCAATGGGGCAAAATGCTGCTCAACATGCATAAAGACCTTGCCTTTCACCTTTAGGTCAATTCCACCTCTACAGCCCAAAAAGTACAATTCTTCCATTGTTAAGCTTTGCCTGAGGAGTAAAGGCTGTCACCTCACAGCTGTGTAAAAACCCACAGCTTAAGCTTCAACTCGAGGAAGAAGCACACTGTTAGCATAAAAAATAGGTCAGTCCATTTTCTGTAGAAAACATTCCTTCTGCAAATTTTTGGTCCCTCTCCAATTGCTTGCTAAAAGCTCATGACCATGGAATAAAGGCTAAGGTCAAATGTCCTGGGGCTATGAGACAATATCTCAGGATGCAGGTGTCCTTGGGCTCTGATTTAGGTTTCCATGTGTCTTATTGCATTTGCTTAATGATTTTCTAGGCACCTATGGCCGTAGCATCTGGGCTGCTGCCACAAATTAAATGCAATCAGACATTAAATCAAACTGTCTACAGCAGGCTGCAGAAACAGGCCTCCTCCTTCTGCTCCCACAATCAGGCTTAAGTGACTCAGAAATGGTTCAAATTCATGCAAAGGCATTGCTGAGAGGATGTGTCTTGTGGTGCTCTTGGAAAGTTGGCAGAGTGACTGTGGATTATCAGGAAACCCACTTTCCTCAACTGGAATTCTTCCACTATGAATAAGAGAGAAAATAGGGCTGGGAAATATCTCAAAATGCTTACATATTCTACAGCCTCACTATTTAGAGAACCTGCCCTTGGTCTCCCTTTTGGGCAAAATCTCAGGCATCATTTATGCAGCACGAGACCCTGAGGTTCAGACACTGAGAGTTCGGTGGTTTATGGCTTGTTATTAGATATTTATTCGCCCAGCATGACTACTTGAATTTGCAATAGCACATGTTGAGGGATATACATACCTATCAGGAGCCACTGCGCAGTGTGAGTGTTCGTGCCTGCACTTGTATTTGATCCTATTTGGGATTCTACATTCTGCATGTTACTATTGGAGCTAGACACATACATGATCATTATCTGGCTGAGCGCTAACAGCTGGAATGTATAAATTGTCTGATATAAAGAAAGAATTACCAAGAACATTACCAAGTATAATGTAAATTCAGCCCTGTTTTAAGTCGTGAAAAAAATATCATATCTAGCAGTATGACAGTATGTAGTTGTGTCTTGAAACATCAGTGACAGTTTGCCAAAATAGCCAAAAATAGCCAGATACTCATTCAGCTTAATCCTCTTCATCGTAAAAGGGTGAGGGAGAATCTCAGGGCACGTAAAAATCTGCCTGCATGCGCCCATCTGCTTGCAATAGCTTTGTATCGCAGCTTGTTTGGAAAATATTATTAGTTCTTCACATGGGAAGGAAAGGTCACTGTCCCTGAAGGACAAATTCCGCCTCTCTGTCCAACAGACTCCAGGAGTCATTGGTCACCCTCAGATGACAGCTCGGAATTGCAGGGCAGTGTTTGCTGCATTTATTTCCCAGAGTAATTCAGTGGGCGTGTGCGAGCGGAGGAGGGTGTCACACATTTGGCCAAGTTCACGGTGTGAAAGAGGCAGTAGGCCACGGTCACCTCAAAAACACCGAGGGATATTTACAGAACAGAAAAAATAATCAGGAGCTGTTTACTGATTAAACTTGAAGCAAGCCCAGTCCTTCCAAAAGAGCAATCATCTGCTATTCATCACAGATTTCTGCAAGTCTGGATGTAAGAGCTATAGCAAAGCTCTGGAAGTCCTTCACGTTCAAAGTCACTTTCTGTTGTTAGTAATAACCCTTAGAAACCTTAGAAACCTTGACTGAGCCTTGGTTTAGCTTCGGGACCAAGAAAAGAAAATCAAATACAGGCGAGGAACAGAGATGAAATAACATCTTTTCTGCCAGGTAGCAAGTCAGTGGCACAGCTGGGAAGTGAACCCAGAGTTTCAGAGTCATGTCCTGACACCCCACTTACAGGACCATGCAAAGCCTGTGACTGGAGCCCATATCTAGGTCAACTACATCTTCAACCAACAGTTAGAACTGAAGTTGAGTTGTAAACTTGATGGACAAGTAACTGTCGGGTGAAAAACCACTGTGGTTTCAAGTTCATTTGTGTTTCATTGAAGATGAGACCTTTTCCCTTCTTGTTTTTAAATAGGATTCCTAAGAAAATAAGTTTATGCAATTGGATTGTCCCTCCCCACCAACTTTGGATCCTCTTGACCAATGTTGACCACACGTGGCAAAGGAGGAGAGAGATACCTACCAGCTTTGTGAAGACAGGCAGCTGGGTGAAGAGAAAAGACCTCAGTGGTATCTTATGGCCTCAGTCAATCCAATCATTTCATACCCGAAAGAGTGGAGGAGTGGAGTTCTGTCTTTGGTTACTGAGAGTGGGAAGAATATTTTTTTTAAATTATCTGTGCAGCAGCACCAAGTCAGCAGTCTTCTGGAGCATCAGGGCCTCTTCCTCATTACATGGCACACATCTTCTGGACTGAGAATTGTTTTCACAGACACAGATAACAACTGGTGCCATCAGACAATAACCATCAGCTCTCAGTCTTTGTGCTCATAACCCACTGAGCACTTCAAATGCAGCAACAGTGCTATGTTAAGGGCAAGAGGGAAGAGGCAACAAGTTTCACCAGCAGTAACCTTCCCTCTGGTTTGAAGATCGGAGTTTTCAGTGATGCCACAGCTTGAAGGGTTAAATCTATTTTCCACAAGAGAAATGCGGATCACCATGATATTTTTTCCCCTTTTAGATAGTCATCTTCCATTAGGAAAAAGAAATCAATTGCCAAGAATTTTGTCTTGCTCCTAGCAGAGCTGCTGTGTAGGTGGAACTGTCACGTATTAAAACTGCTTCCAATCATCAGCAAAACTCAAAGGCAGTAACTTACTTTCTCTGCTTCACCCTCAGTTTAGGAGTGATTTTTCTAATACACCGATAGCTTTGCCTGGGAAACTGACTCACACCTTGAACACAAGCAAGAAAGGAAAGGAAGATCAGCTTGGTACTGAGCATATAAGGACCCTTAGAGAGAAAATGAGGCAGAAATCCTTGGAAAAGGCATATCTGATGGAAGAGATCCTATGCTTGACTGAAGTGTGCTCCTTAGTGCTGGACTCGGAGAGAACATGAGGTAAAGGACTGGATCTCACCAGGAATGAATAATGCTGTGCACAGAATCCTCATCTAAGAGGCGTCACTTCAGATATTACCCAGGTCATACAGTTACGCTCCGTAGCCAGGAGAGTGCTTTGGATATTGAAATACAGAATGAGCCATCAGGGGACATGGTTTTTAAACCAACTTGAACAATGACTCTGTGTGCATTTTGCAGGAAGTCATTTAATCTCTCTGTGCTTCTCTCCTCTGTGTAGTGAGGACAATACTTATCATATGTACTGGGACACTGTAAAGCTTCATCTGCTGAAATTATTGTTGCTCTTTGTAACTACAGAGTGTTACGAGAAGAGATAATGGAAGCACAAGTGAATTTCACATTCGAGTGGTAGCCATTAAGCATTGCAAGAGTCCTCTGACTTTGAAGACATTATATCTCTTCAACTACAGTGAAAGATTAGCCTTCTAGGATTCACCTTGCATATAAACATAGACTAATTTTGGGGCATATTTCCTCTAGTGTTGTTTTTTACTCCAGAGAAAAGAGAGTATGTGAGTATTATTTGGACCTGCTTCCTAGTTTGAAATGTCTGCCTAAAAATACATGCTGCTCCCACTTTCCATCATTGGTAGCAACACTCCTAGTTGCCAGAAGTCAGGAATGCGTGTCCAAAACCTTCTGAAAAGTTTATTTGGAAGCCAGGTACAGTCTCAACTCCAATTATTTTTTCTTTATGGATGTTTGATTCCCTCTGTGTTGTCTGTGTAGATACTTATATCTCCCTTGCTGATGCCCCACGTCAGCGAATCAGTGGTATAATCAGGTAATATCTTTTGTTATAAAACAATGTCAGTCCTGTTTACACGTGGGTAAATGCGAATGCAGTGTAAGGATTGTCACAGATCTGTGCAGGAGTTATTGTGTACACATGGATGGGCACAGGGTGCACACATGGCACACAGGCACAGTGACATCGGTGTATTTTGTTGCATACGCCCACATCAACTGCACTTCATGCATACAGCAAGGCATGAAGCTTCCTCAGACTCACTGCATATATTTTTGGAGAGCTGATCTCATGTGCCCAACGGACACAGACAGCTTTTGCCCAGGTGTCTACTCTGTTAAAACTGAAGGATAGACAAGGAAGACACGTACCAGAAAATCTGGATATGGCAAGAGGTGCCAGGAGAGAGGACAGGGAAAATCTACATGAGAACCAGGAACCGAGCCCAGGCTCTCCAAACATTCAGCCAAGAGTTCATACATTGCATTCTCTCTTGTAGCAGAAAGGCAACCCTCATCCAAAGGAACAAAGCCACAATACTGGCTTTGTAGGTTCTCAACTAGGATGAGTGTTGGACCTTCCCTTTTTGGCACAGTTCAGGCACAGCAGTGGGGTTAGAAGGACCAGTTTGTCGTGCCGTTTCAGTTTGTGGGTTAGTAGTGGGATTTTCAGGTCTAGGGTTGTCAGTCAATCTTGTCCCGGTGCTAAAAGTCAACAAAAAATAAACTCTTTGAAATGGAAAGCAGAATTTTGCATGGAACTAGGCCTGTAAGAATTGTGACTAAAAAAGTCTTTTTTATTCATTAAAATTCAAATGCAGATAAATAACCAACAGCTCCGGTGAGGATTATGGAACTTCTGTATTTATGAGGAAGCAGAAATATTATAAATATTGAGATTGGCTATTTTCTACCTACATACCTTTTTTTTTTTTTTTTCCAGGAGAGTAATAACATTTGCTAGTCCAGCAATAATACTATGCATTTATGCAGTGGCTTTCATCCAGAGATCTCCAAGCACTTTACTAACATTGGTTGGATGAAGCTTCACAGAGCTCTTATAGAGCCAAATAATGAATTATTGTTCCGTTTAAAAATTGAGAAATGTTTGCACAAGAAGATCAAGGAATTTTGTCCAGAGGCAAAGGCTGAGAACAGGGCAAAGCTGTGGCAGAGTCTGGGACCTGTGATTACAAAAATTATTCTCTACCTGAGGGACTTCACCAGTTTAAAGTTGTGGTTAGAGGGACAAAAGTTACCGCAATAACTGATGGTCTGAGCTTTAAGCATGTCAGTCTCTTCAAACTATCTGTCTATGTGCATACTGAAGGTTACAGTAAATTACAGTAGCTTATTCTTACAGATCAGCATCAATATTGTATGAATTAAATACAATCTCAGAAGGGTAGATCAACTCACAATTCTATACTAAATACCTGTGTTGCTTCATGTATTCAGTTAGTTTAGGTATCTCTACATAGCACTGAATTATGCCATGTAAATGTCACTTTTATGGATAAGGTCAATTTAAAATATGTTCCCAACAGGAGCAGCAGCGGCCACAACAACAAAAACAACAACCCAAAAGATGTTTTAAAGGTTGTCAAAGCTTCTCCTCTACAAGACTTTTTAATGAAATAATTTCCACCTGCGCTAAAAAGAAATTCAGTCATAAAGATTATGTGAAGGAAAAGAAAAAGTGTCAAAATCAAAGCCAAAATAAATACAGACTGAGCAAAAAATGCATTTTCATCATCTTTTACCATTTTTAAAAGATTAGAAATAGCTAAATGTGGGACTGTTTCCTGCTTTCAAAGGGAAATTTTTTCTATTATCTCAAAATATGGAACAGGAAACTGGTTTTCCCTTGTCTGGACATAATCTTCAGAATATGCCTCCACCACGATCACAAAATACCTCTGACAACTGGGAGGTTTTCTTTCTTAGATTCAGTTCTTTTTTGTATTTGTTTGGGGTTTTTTTCTCTTCCCCCCCCTGCCCCCCCCACCCCCAGGCCTTTTACTTTTTGCTGTCTTCATGACACATCTTTAAGTCATCAAGATTACTGGGCTGGATAATCTCCAAGCAATTAATAGGCTAAACTGTGGCTAAGGTGATTAAGAAATGTTAATGGCAGATGTTGATAATGAAGAAGATGATGATGATTTCACTTGTGGATTCCTAAATTTATTTTGCTTGTCACCATCACTGGCCATTTTGATATAGTAGCTCTTGGCTCCATGTTGCAACCTGAGTAAGTGCAGCAGGTGGGATTACACTGTCCTGGAAACATTCACATGCCATGTTGAAGTAGATTCCACATCACCATTGATGCCTGGGAACTTCTCATTTAATCTGCTGTCTCATCTCTCACCCACTAATTTGCATCAAACCCTTTCTTTCCACCTACACTGTAATACCTTTTTACATCAAGCTGAGTGTTGGGCTTGTTTTGTTTAGTTTTGTTGTTGTTTTAGTGTTTGGGGTTTTTTTTTTTCCCCCAGGAATCACGTTCCTAACCATGGAATATTGCTGGGATGGAGAAGGCAGGAGAGCAGAGGGCAGTGCTGGAGGCTTTTAGACGAACACAGCATCTGTTTGTGGCACAATTCATCCAGTGGCAAAGCCATCACTCCTTAAAATCCCCTTCAAGCAATCCTTTTTGGCAGCCTGAATCTACCTAACTCTCTTCCCAGCTTCCCAGGCAGAGCAGAACACTCAAAGGGCTTCTTGTTTTGTTGTCCCTGGCGACCAGTACCTGCTCTGCTGCTTCTCTACTGCTGGCCCTCGACTGATAGATCTGGCAGCATCCGAGGGGAAGGTTCATAGTCCAATGGATTAATGACGCTTTGACTGACTCAGTGTTGTTTGATGTGTTGTAGATACGCTCAGTCTGTGTCTCCTGTCTCTTTATCTTCCCAGTGCAGTTATGTTGACAGTTTCACCACTTCCCTCCTGAGCTGGCTTTACAGCACAAGGAGTTTCTCAGCAGGAATTTTTTGCCTTTGTTTCCTGGATTGTCTCTGCCATCCCTACAGCAATCCCTCCTCTTTAAGTAAGGAAGGTGCTCATGAATGCGATAATCCACTTACAATGGAAAGTGGTTAATTTACTCTTTAGAAAGAGAAAGATTAAAATCAAAAACTTTGGTCTCAAAGCTTTAGGGGTGAAAAAAACTAAACTGCTGCTCGAAAAAGCTGAATCCATCCTGACTGCTGATGCCAAAGACATCTCTCTCATGCAGATCCTTTGGTGTGCCTAAACACTGACATGTGCCACCAGAGTGGAAATGGCTTCCTACCGCCCGAGAGTCACACGGTGGAGAAATTCTCACTCAGAGCTGCCAGCCAGAGACTCTTTTTTCTTATCAGCGTTTTTTATCATGTGTGGTCCTACCAAAATGTGCAGTCCAAGCTACAGCACAGTTCTGGGCTCTTTTCCCAAGCTTGTGAATGTGAGAGATGCTGGAAGTGTGAAGAGGGAAGTAGGAGCTTGAGGTATGTGAGTCTTGGCACATCTCTTGAGGACAACGGAAGTAGGGAGTGTGAGTCTTGGCACATCTCTTGAGGACAACAGATGACCTCTAGAAAAGACTTAAACACAGAAAGAGAAAAAAAAAAAAGAAAGAAGAACCTGACTGTAGCAACGCTTGGAATCTAAACACATAAAGGCTCCAGAGATAAATAAGCTGTGTTGCACTGGGGTCTTAATCCCTAGAACTCAATAGACTGTAAGAGGTTCCCTTTAGCCCTGGGATATTCTTTTCTTTCACTTAGTTTTAAGTGCAGCTCTCTTTATTCTGCCATTTAGTTGTTCAAGCTTTCCAGAAAAATGGCAGGATTTCTTACAAGGTATGCTAAAACTTGAAGAAGTTATAGCCTCGTGCATCCAGGTAAAATGCCAATAGGGAAAAATATTATTGGATGGAGAAGGAAATTCTAGATTTCAAAATTGTACCACTGAAAAATTAAAATGTCTTTTTAAACTCTTTCTCCCATTCCTAATTGAAATATAAATTAAAAAGCTGCCATGGTTTAAATCGTGACTTTTTGTGTGTGTGTGTGTATGACTAACTCAGATTTCATCCTACATGTAGTTCCTGAGTCACTGCGACCATTTTTGATGCTCTGGCGATAAGCTTCACTACCAAGAAAGTGGAACCACATAAAATCACAGAAAATAAATTTGAAAATAAGCGACCTCAGGCAGTCACCTCGTCTACCCCTGCCCCAAGGCTCGATCAGCTACATCTAAATCTTTTTTGACAGATGTTTGTTTAACCTGCTCTTAGAAACCTCTGGTGGTTCCAATCTCACAACAATCTATTCCAGTCCTTAACTGTCCTTACTGTTGGATGCTTTTCCTGCATGTCTAATCTAAATAAAACAATTATCTCTATTTTCTCACCTCTTTTGAGACACGAATAATGTGCTTTCAGATGATGAGACCATGCTTCCCAACTGTGAAAGTATCATTCCCCCATCGGGCTTTATGGGCAGCAGGTCTGTTCTTTGAATCAGACATCTCTGTGTTTGTCATTGCATGTTCACACATTTTTCTTTACCATGCACAAATCCCCTTCCATTTTTCTACTTCTCTGTATTTTCTCTCTCACCATGTCATATTGTTCCTTGTCTGTATGTCCGTTCCTCTCCATCTCTTGGTTTTGCCTGGGTTTGCAACACTTCCCTTCTCACCTCCCAGTACAGCAGGTGAGCGCCCAGTTAATGCAGCTGCAGCTCCATCAGTTGATGTTGTCGGCAGCTGAACTGGCATATCTGATGTCAAGGAAAGCTCTCCATTTTGTCCTACTGGCCTTTCTCTGAACTACTGATGTAAATATGTGGCAAAAACATCCCTCATGCAGGCTGTTACTCTCAAATGAAAACATGACATGTCCATAAAATGTGATCTATGTGTAATCATCATACACATGCCTTCAGACAGGGGAGAGAAGTGACTTGCTAATTAAGTTTTACAATCCAGCGGTTGTGAGAAAGATAAAAACATGTCCCCGGTCAATCCATTACAAAGAGAACAGAACATCTGACCTTTTCATCCTGCCTTCCGTTTGCACTTGCTAGATCCATAACCTTTTCCAGCTGGAACGGAAAGTTCAATTAAGTTTTGTTGGCTCAGAAAACTGCCCATGTCCTGGAGAGTAGATTAGGCACTCAGGGGCTGCAATTATCCATCTGGTGCCACTTCAGCTATAATATCTATATATTTATATACATACTGCCATCGCTTGCAAGGATAAACATTGTGCTGAGTTGCTCAGAGGAGGGTCACAAGCCTTACTGCTTGGGACTCTTCTGATGCCCAGCATCCAAACCACCAGGGTCCGTGCAGGGTAAATCCAATGTCAGTGAAGCTTCTGCCACTCACAGCCTCAAAGGGGAGAGATTGCATCACACACCACACAACCTTTCAGGTTTCTACCTGTGTCAGTCCACCTACTTATGGATCTGTGCTTCCTCACAATCCCAGGGAGGCATACAGAACCTTTGGAAATAATTTAATCTCTGTTGAGAAAGAAATTTTATAAATATAGACACATGTATATATTATATAGTTAACACTTCTGAGGACAAAGTGCTTGGCCTTGGCAAATAATTCATGCAATTACATCAAAGATGAGGCACTGACAGCAACCAGGGCATCAATCATGTAGCTGATCGATAATGCCTGCAGTATACGCAATCAAACCTAATCAGACTCACGTAGCCTCAGGATGAGAGAACATCCGAGATCCTCACGACACACAGAGAGGCTGTAGCTTCAAGGGCTCATCTGAAAGTCTGTTGAGCAGAATTTTCCCTTTGGGGCTGTTTTTACCCTGTTTGCAGATCTTCAACTCTCTCTAAAAGGGGAGGAAACACACCTTAGATCACACCTAAGTTACAACAGAGTCCTTCAGAAAGGGGATGCAACATTCCCATTTGTTCCTAGTAAAACACAAGGCCAGTGGGCATTGCAACTCATAACACAAGGGTCTCCTTTACAAGAATTTTATTTAAAGACCAACATAAATTATGCCTTATCCCCTGGGCACTAAGAAAACTAGCAAATGAGCATGCGTTTGTACTACAATAGACAGCCTACTGGGGCACAAGTTGCTAGTAGTTTAAGTCAGTACCATGAAAACGTAGGTTGTCCTGCTCAAAATGACAGGAGAAGACTGCCTTACCTTATTATCCTCAACAAAGAAGGAATGCGGGGTTTCCTGCATCAGGAGTTGGCAGATTTGGGAGATGTAATTTCTGACCTCCATCAGGAGTCCTTCTCCAGGGGTTGGTGAGCACAGATTTTTCTCACATTGTTGCCACAGTCATCAAGTCCTGCAGTTGCAGAAGACAGACAGACCTGCCTCCATTTGCACCAGTCTTAGGACTAACAGGTTGCTGTCCAGGATACATGATGAGTCCTAGTGACCTACAGTCTTAGTGACCTCTGTTAGCATCAGAGCAACCATTTTACCTGGGCAATTTGGCTTCTCTGATGACCAACTCCCCACTGCTAGAGAGAAATCTGTTTCTCTCTGCAGAAAAAAAATTCTGAGACATGTCCAGAAATCATCTGTCCCTGATTTTCTCCCCTCCCCTTTCTTGTTCACTTGCATCTTTTCCCAAGGAAATAGTCTGAGAGATCTCTAGGTTACAGGTTCACTGTGGCTACTCTGAGAACGGAGCAAACCTCTTTAAATCTACTCCAAAAGTTGCTTCTTCCATCCCACAGCCCTCTGATGACCACCTCCACCTTGATTCTAGCATCCCCCAGAACCTTCTGATTTTTTTCCTCCTTACCCTTCCTACAAGATGAAAAAAACTCATAAACTCCATCCTGAAATAATAATGTCCTGGCTGCACCGTGGGCCAGGAAGGGTGCAGGCATGGCTGTTTCTATTTCAGTGTCCTAGAGCAGGAGTCCAGGCTTGTGTGCCCATTGCCCACAGCCTGCTTGGTGTCCTGGCTGTCACCCAGACATGTCCCTCTTTCCCCAGGGGGCTGGGAAGGATCCCACCCTGGCACAGCCCCATCTCCTTCTGCTTCTCCACCAGAGTGGGCTGAGTCTGCAATTCTTCGGAAACCTCCCGCCTTTCCCCTGCCGGTTTCTGTGCTGTGCCTCATTAGCTGCTCAGCTCTCTTCAGCTGGGAGACAGGAATCTGGCAGGAAGGTGTAAACAGCCAGTTTAATTGGGTGTTTAGAACAAAAGAAGCAGTGGCAGCGCTGTCATTCTCCAGCTCGCTTACAAACAGGCAGTTTTGAAAATCATTTCCTCCCATCTGCACAGAGTTAAATCTCCCAACACAGGCGAGCGGGTGTCTCTCTGAACATGGGAGAAGCAAACAAACAAAAAAGGTGCAGTTTCAGACCGTGAGACGGTGTTTCTATCCTGGTTTATATCCCGTCCTGTGCAGTCGTTTATCATCTGCCTTGACACTCTGCAAGGTTGGGACTACCCTTCTTTTTCTCCTCGCCTGCACACGGAGATGATACGCACCTCTCTGCCTTTCATCACCTCCCTCATAGTGAATTCCATGGCCTGGGCAGGCGATGGTGAGTGCCAAAATGTCCAGATGTGATAACAACAGACAGATCTGCAGCCACATCACAGCAGGCCTGGGAACGGGGACACCTTTTCTGCTGCCCCTCATCATACAGACCCCTAAAATTATCAGTCCCCAGGAAAGAAAGCTGTTTGCTTATTATTTTTATTTCTGGTGGTCTGTACTTAAACTCTGTCTCTCTGGAAGGAAGAAAAAAAAAACCACCACTTACTAAAAACTGTCCAGAGATGTCCTGCCTGCACCTATAAAAGCAGATGTGGATCTATTTGTGTTGCTTAGAAACTTACATCTGTGGCCTGTCTGGTCCCTTCATGTTTATTTAAAATCACATCTAATAGAAAAAGACACAGCCATAAGGCTCAAGAGTGAAAGTTTACCAAGGTCACTGGTTCTGCCACCTGAACTATTTCTCTGGTCTGTCCTTCCAAACCAAACAAACCATTTCCATACAAATTGGGTCCTGGTTACAAAACCACAGGATTTCAGCTCAGGTATCTCCACCTGAGGTTTGTCTCCTGACCCAAGAAATCAACCCATGTGTGTGAAGGAGGCAGCAGTATTTCAGGCTGACAGGAATCTTAGTTTCTGTTCCTGGCACATTTGAGATGCCAGCATGATGACACGTGTCCCTTTGCTGCTGCTGGAAATTTCCCCGTTGGATGCACAGACCTCACTATGACCCTGTGGGGCATGATATGACAGGAGAACCAGATTTTTGTAGAAAAAAAACTCACACACTTAATTTTTGCCCGTTCCTTTGTTAGTTTTTGGCATGTCTTGTTTTCTTACAAAGTAAATGAGGAGAACATCCTATTCAATATATCAGGTATGTATCTTAGTCCAGAGAGTCTTTACATTTGCTTTAGGGTTTTGGTCCCTTCTTGGAGTAAAAATCTAAAAAGTTAATTCCTACACAAATGCTTCCTAGAAATGGATCCAGGCTTCCAGCCTCATGCTGACACCAAGTCTAAAAAACATCAAAGTCTAGGTCCAGATATGATTTTCAGCCGAGTTTGACAGTGCCTTAATTTACATTTAAGCACAATACCAAAATCCTGACTGTCCTCTTTTCTTTTGTTGAAATAAAAACGATCTAGAACCAAAACTTGAAACCTAACAAATTCTGAATGTAATGGCTTCATAAATTTCAAACACGAGACAACTATGATTTACTGCTCTGCTTTTTTGTATAACCAAAGCCATAGATTTCTTCCACTTACTGGTTTCCGCATGAACCTCAATTGAGTTATGGTTTAAGCAGGGACATGCAGTCTTTAACACCAGTCTCGGGATGAGCAGTTTAACCACATTGCCTGAAAAGGATTTTCCAGTGATTCATCACTTTCACTGGAAACCAGGTGACACCTTAATTCAGGTTTGAACTTCTCTAGCTCCACTTCTGATTGAAGTTAGAGTTTCTATAGAAAGGCAGACAGAAAGTAAAGAAAAGGAAATAGCGTGTTGTCTCTCTGTCTTTTTGCATATCTCATTTCCCATCACAGGATGATAATGCAACAGCTGAAATGCTGAAATGAAAGGCTGTTTGAGGATCTATTTAGCATAGCCATAAGCAGAACACACAAGAAATTCATGAGTGATTCTGCTGACATTGTCTGCCTGAATCACAGATTCACAGCATCCCGTTTGAGAGGAAACAAACTTTCAGTGGGTTAGAACCACACCTCTGATATTTTTGAAGTCTGCTGTCTATAAATAAGGCTTTTTTTAACTGAAAGTCTTGGCACACACAGCCATGAGGGCTTAGAGTGCTGTCTAATTTTTCAGCTTCCTGCACTGGGACTTGATTGTTTTCCATGGCCTTTTGTGCTCTTAGTTTATGAAAAATCAATACTTTAATATAGAAAACGAATCCCGCAGCTATCTATTTAGAGCAGTATTACCTCCAGCTCTGTCGCTCCTGCTATTCTGTTCACTGCACTTCAAGAAACGGGTACATGTGATAACCCAGGGGGATGGGATCCCCTCGCTCAGGCAGCGTAGGGTGCAGGATATCACATGGGAAGGCATCACATCACCTTCAGCAGGGAGGTTGGTCCCTCCTCTGAGCTTCAGCAACATGGATTTTGAATAATCAAAAGGGTGGAATTTGTACATGAACTGCTACAAAGTGCAATGTGGTGAACAAGGAATTTTCAGATTTAGTAACCTTTTCCTTCCCTTTTCTGATTGGAAGGCAAAGAGCTACTAAAGTAAAAGGAGATAGACTTTATTGTATTTTTTCCAGTTCAAAAATACATAGAAAACCAACCGAAAACACAAAAAGGGATGGGTTGCAGAAAATAAGGCTGTCAGTATTTATTTTGACGTTCACGGGAGAAAAAACAGGTTTGAGTTGTCATTCATTTTCGCTGAAAGAAAAGTGAAGATTCAAAAGAAAAGAGTTTGAAAATACCATATTCCAACTGATTCATTTCAGCTGTGTTTTGAGTTTGTTATCCTGAACAGCTTGGTTTGGGGTGAAAATTGTAACATATGTCATTTAGCATACAGGGATACGGCACAGCCGGCTCTTGGGAGGGCTCTCAAGGAACAGCCCAGGTCTCCTTGTGCAGGTGAGTGACTGGATGAGCAGGGGGTAAGCAGGCATGACAAACTTACTCTCTCACTTGAATTTTTGTTGAATGGTTGATTGCTGCTCTGAGCCCACAGAGGCTGGGGACAGCCACTGCCATCAGAACTGCATCCACACTGGGGCAGGAGGGGAAGCCAGCGAGGAACCTCTGTGGCAGGTGTATATCTGAGCAATCTCTGGGCATCAGTGCCACAGCAGCAGTGACACGGCCACCAGAGATGCCTTATGGCTCTATATTTCCTGCTCTCACTCCAGTTCTGAAAGGACGAGCTGCTGTGACAAAACCCACTGCTGGGAGCCACCAAGTCCCCATCCCTCCTGCTGAGGGCATGAGGACCTCACACTGGGCTCAGCGGGGGCCCTCCCCCAGCAGTGTGTTGGTGTGCATCAATTTGATGTTTCCCAGGACGCTCCTAATGTCCTCCAATGATTGCTCATCACTAAAACAAATCTATTCTTTCCTCCAACACTGCCCATACTTTTCCTTTTCAAACAGCCCACTTGGAGCTGAGAGACGTTGCCTTTTCCTTGCTCCTCCTCTCCCGAGGCAAAGAGGGAGGGAGGAAAAAATGAAGACCATCTATTTGAAAAAGCAGAAATGTCACGCTGCTTTTCCCCATCCCTCAGGTTTCAAACCCACCCTCTCCCCCCACCCTGTAATTCCCAGCAATCCCCCTAAAACAAAACCAACAGGGTGGGGAATAAGTGGTCTCTGCAGGTAGGGAAGCAGCTCCTGTGTGCGGGGAGTTATTTCTGGCGAGGTATGACGTACCACGTGGCACAATCTTCACAAAATGCCAAGCAGTCAAAGCCAGAGCCGCGTGCTCCTAACCTCTTGCACTGAGGTAAAAATAAACCTTAATAAAAGGGCTGAGGAGGCCTAATGGGAAGTGGAAATGCAAAAAGATTAAAAAAAAAAAAAAAAAAGAAAACTGTTAGGATGAGTCTCGGCAGATCCGAGGGGACACAATGGGATGTCTCTGCATCTAACTCTGTCTCTCCTTTCATGGCTGGTCCTTGGTCCTCCAGGCCAGGGCTATGGCAGGCTGCCTGTCCGTGCTGGAAGGGTTTGCAAGTGTTTGGTTCCTGCTGAACAAAAAGTTCAGGCTGTGTCAGGCAGGATGAGATTGCCCACAAAAGGCAACCATGAAGACAAGACACCATGTGGGGCTTGTTACTAGTTACTGACATTGGCTGTGGCTTTTTCAGGAACCAGCAGTGTTTTACTTTCCCTTATCCCTCAGTTCCACTTCCATGGATGAGATTTTAATGGCTTTGGGAAAATGCTATGCAAAAGATGGGTGTATCACCCATGGCAGTGGTGTTCTGTGTCTTCAGTACATTGAACCTCAGTCTGCAAGTAACAAGCCTTTCATGCTTGGTATGTGGATGCTTACAAGTCAAATGAGGCTCAGAACTCATCACCCAAAATCTCTTTGAACCCTTTGAAAACCTTAGTTTGGGTTTCCATCTCTGGCTCTGCAATTCAAGAGTAGTTAGCCCACCAAGGTGACTTCATTTTACTGTGAGATTCTCCTGGGGGACACTATCTCAAAAGGCTGGAGCGGTTTACAAGACATTCTGGCTTCACTTCCATCTCATTCCCTATTTTCTTATATTTTGCCAGACTTTTTTTCATCTCATTTTTTCATTTCAAGCTTTTCACAATATGGCTGGATCTGAAAATAAAAAAAATCTCCACCACCCCAAACTCCAATGTTACAGGAGGTGTCTGTGTGAGTATTATCTTTAAAACAAAGCTAAAATATCTTTATTAAAACAGTGTGTGTTCCCAGCTATGACACACTTCTCTTGCTATTTCTGTATATGTCTGTCCCAAACAGTGCTCAGCAAAGCTAATTGGCTAGAGGGTGAAAGTCCTCCTGGTGGGACTGTGGTTGTCTGATAGGAGCAGCATTGCTGTTCTGGAGAGTATGCTGTCCTCCCGCAGTGCCCTATCAAAGGAAGATTAAGCCCACCTGCTAGTCTGGGACTGTGGCTGTTGTCAGGGGTCCTGGGAAGGTCAGGCTGTTTGCATTTTCCATTTGCTTAACAAATTAAGGCTCCTGGAGGCAGGATCTATAGGCAGCACTGCCAAGATGGAGCAGAGCTTGGCTGGCCCATGTCTCAGCTCTGTTCTTTCTGCTGCTGCCACCACTGTCCTGGGCACTGTGCAGCCCAGGGCTCTCAAGAGCAGCACCGTCTCCTAAGTGTTGCAGGAGGGATTTTAGAGGGGCCTCAGTAGGTGGCTGGAGATGCTGGTGTCCTGAATCATAGCATGGTCCACCTGCATCCTCTGGCTCTTGCTCATGCAGGATTGATGCTTAAGCAGCAGGACCCAGCAAGAAGAGGTAGAGCCCTGGCACCAAAATGGGGAGGAAGGGATGTAAAGGCTCTGTCGTTCAAGGTGGGAAAGAGCTCAAAGGAGAAGATGCAAATGCTCTGGCTGCTGTATGGCTCTGCAGCCTCTCCTTTGCACGGTAACTACCTACCACATCCCATCAGCTGCTGGATGGACCAGCCACGTCTGAGCTGGATGGGAGAAAAAGAGGATGTACCATGGCCCTGGCTGTCCTGAGCTCCCCCTGCCCCATGGAGGAAGCAGAGGAGAAACCTAAATGGGGAAAGCTGGGCTGAAAATATTTTTATCCCAAGGTAATTCTTGTCCTGCCTGTGCAAGCATGAGCAGTTCTGGTAGGAGAGTATGCAAACCCTTCCCCAAAGGAAAATGAGGTCAGTGAGCGTGGGGTCCTGAGGGGAAAGGTGTGGATGGCTTTGCTCGGGGCTGGCCCGAAAGCAGTAGGAGGAGAGAAACACAAGGTGGCATGTTTGAAGGTCACGAATGATTTATCCTGCTTTTATATCTGCAGACAACATTTTTCAAATGAAACTAAGAGAGGAGGGATAAAAATAAAATCCAGTGAGAAATAATAATTAAAAATCCCAGAGCAGAAACAGAGCAGGGAGCACAGGCAGGCTGACAGTTTCAATTTTCACTTAGACAGTGCTTCTCGGGACTGATAACCTTCTCCTTCTGCTGACGAGCATCCTTTCCCTGCCATAAATCCCAGCCCCCAGCACCTGCTGCTCACCTTTTCACCCTCACCCCAGCCCCAGAGAGACCTTATGAGGCTTCCCAGGGCTGTGGGAAGGCTGAATTTCAGATAAAGAGGGGACATTGACAGTGTGGCCCCATGCTGGAGGGAGCAACTGGAGCTGGAGGAGACAGTGGTGTGAGACAGGGAGGAGCTAAAGAGCCAGCATCATCAGAGGAAGAATAAAGGCCTTTTCTATTGGGTTAAAATGTTTATTTGAGATGGAGGTTTGGACTAGAGGACCACCAGAGGTCCCTTCCCACCTCGGCTATTCTGTCCTGTGACCACTGGGATACTTCTGAGGAAAGAAAACATGGACAAGATACTGAGATGCAGGAGACATCATGAGGTTATGGTGTCTCTGTGAAACAAACAAACAAACAAGTAAATGAGCAGGCCATGGTGATGGAGGGAAAAATGAGGGCTTGGTATTGAGACTGCTGGACACGGGCATCCTCCCTCTTCCTCTCTGCAGCTTTAGCCTCAGGACTGATGGATTTTGATCATCATCACTGGACAGGGACACCTGAAAATTTTAACCTCTCATCTTAAGGAATGTTGACAGTACTGCTTCTGGAGCAGGAGAGAGATATCAAAGCAAAAAAAAAAAAAAAAGAGGGCAAAAAAAATCATACTAAGCTGCAGGAACTGTAACCCCACCCTGAGCTCAAGCCTCAAATGCTCAAACCCTGGCATTGCCTCCCTTTGCCTGACAATGCCTCCCAGTTCATTAACATTCAGAGTTAAACGTGGGGGAGGGAGGGAAAAGTCAGGGATCACGGAGGGACTGAACTCGGAATTAGAGATGGACCTGAACCAAACCCCTGGGTCAGACCAGAACTTCACTAAAGGACAAGCAGGGGGGGCGGATTTTGCAGCTCAGCCCAATCTATAATTCATTATGTAACTCTGGTATTTCTAAGAAGGCTACAGCTGTGATATTTAAATGCCAAACCTTTGTGCATTTTCAGACTCATACTTTTGTTGTTGTTTTTGAGGATTTGAAATAGTTTTTGCTCCTCCCTGCTTCCTAATGAAACTGGAGAGGGAGAAAGTGCTGGCAGCATCCTAGATAGGCTTGATTCTTGTTATTGTAATATCAAGGACATTTTGAATTAGTGAGACTGGAGCTCAGAGCCACCTGATGGTTGGTTCACCCTAAATTTCAACGTGGTTTTTCGCTGGGCATAGAAAAATTGCAATACCACCCTCCTACACACACAGCTTCACAGGCCGAACTTTGTGATTTCTGTGGCTTATGATTTTTACCACATTTTTTCCCTATGGATAAACAGAACAAAGGGCCGTGAACTGATATTAGCAATTGAGCAGATAAAGAGACTTTGGCAATAAACACAGCACGAAACAGCGTTAAGGGGGAAAAGCAAAAGCAGAGCAGGAGAAGGCGGTGGCGGGGAAGGGAAAGCTAAATGACAAGAAGTGTTTCAAACACACGGGGATCAAGAGGCCAGCAGAGGCATCAGTCAGGTCCCCAGGAAGCAGCAGAGACAAGGCGGTTGTGAGGGTGATGCTGCAAACACAGGTACCAAATTATGTGCACGGTCAGGGCTGCGTTTCCTCCAGCGCAGAGGCAGGGGATGGCTCTGCTCAGCCCCAGAAAAGCCACCGAATGCTGCCACGGTGAGAAATGGTACTGAGATATTCATAGAGGATAAAGGAGTGTGTGGTTTAAAGCAATGCAATGACCTCAAGGAACCAGTCTGAATTTCCAGACTTCCCATTTGGTCTGGGGCACATCACCCAAACTGGGGGTGAGACTCTCCAGCTGTTTTAAGGGGACACAGGCAGGGCTTCTGACTCCCTGGCCCCATCCAGGAGGCTCTGTCCCTGCTCTGCATCAGCACTGGCCTCTGCCCAGGGAAGATTTGGTCATTTCCCTGATCCCGTACAGCCTCACAAGTAGGGAACAACCATGGGACCACACATGGAGACCTCAGGTCCCACCTCTAAATTAAAAGTATTTTTTTCTGTGGTTTCTCACCCATTGTCTGGTTTGTCAAAGAAATTTGTGAGAGTTCTTGGGGGCTGATAATTTTTTTATATATAAAAATATGCATATATGCAACAATTAGTTGAAATTCTTCTCATAAAAGCTAGAGCAATGTATTCATTGACACTTAACCTCCTCCTTCCCCTGCAATCAAAGTCTTTTAAATAAAAATTGCATTGAATTTGATTCCAGTTTGGCAGTTATATCTTTTGAAAGGAAACAAAAATGATGGATGCAGGAGAAAAATTTCTGAAGTAAAACAGAGTGTGACAAAGCAATACGTATCTGCAGAGGAGAAGAAAAACCTTCTAAAAACCAATCCTGTGGAGCCCTAGAATTAAGATGTCAAAGAGAGGAACACAAGGAAAAGAGTGGAAGAGGGAAAGAAATGTATCAAGACGAATACCGATGGGGTTAAAATACAGTGATAATGTCCTTCATAATGCCCCGAGCCACAGTCCTGTTATAACTCAATTAGCATCAGCCACGGCTGACAGAGGGCTGGGAGCCGGCTACAAAGCCCGTGGTGCTGTGGGAGGTGAGGTGAGTGATTCAGTAATTGATGCTTTTCCTTCAGCCATAGCATTAGGCAAACAGTTGCAGCAGGGTACGAGGTGGAGACGGGGCTGAATCAGAAAAGGATTGGCCTTTCAGAGGAAAACGTGTAGGGAAAAAAAAGACAAATCATATGAAGAGCAGCTGAAGGAGTTGGGACTGTTTAGTATGAGGAAGAGGAGGCTGAGGGGAGACCTCATCGCTCTCTACAACTACTTGAAAGGACACTGTAGAGAGGTTGGTGCTGGTCTCTTCTCACAGGTAATTAACAACAGAACAAGAGGGAACGGCTTCAAGCTCCAACAGGGTAGGTTTAGACTGAACATTAGGAAGGAATTTTTCACAGAGAGAGCGGTCGGGCATTGGAATAGGCTGCCCAGGGAGGTGGTTGAGTCACCATCCCTGGATGCGTTTAAGGGACATTTAGATGGGGTACTGAGGGATATGGTGTAGGGGAGGACTTTGTAGAGTAGGGTAGATGGTTGGACTCAATGATCCCAAGGATCTTCTCCAACCTGAATGTTTCTATGATTCTATGATTCCATGACAGGCTGCATTCAGCCAAGACTGGGGGGACTCGGTTCACCTGAAGAGGGACGGTGGTTGTGTTAGCCAGGCCTGCTCTGCCAAACCTTTAGGGTAATCCCCTCTTCATTTTTACAAAAGCAGCTTGTGAGAGCAAGCACAACAGCCATTCCTTTTCATATTTCCATTCACCCACCCGACACAGGCTTCACCCAGTGGCACAGGCCGGCCGGGAGCCTTTGCAGAAGGATCACGGTGAGAGGGTCCTCCCTTAGCTTTTGAGCAAGAAGCCATTTCTGTTGTGCCGTGCTCCCACCGCAGGACACAGACTGCATTTCTCCAGGCAGAGAGCAGCTCTGCACAAGCTGGTGAGCAGATAGCCCATCTCCCTTCGTGGTCTGAAAAGCCCTCTGGGCTCCAAAGGAATGAGAAGCTCCTTACGCCGCTTTTATCATTATTAATGGTAACACTTGTGTTTAGAGAGAGATGGAGAAGAGATTTGGGAAACGTGAGACCTGTAAGTCTTGATTCCAGCAGTGGGGGGGTTATAGATACTGGCTATGCTAATCAGCAACAGAAGAGGGAAACCACCTAGGGAATTGTGATTTAATTAAAGATAGCTGCCGTGGACTCAGAAGGAAAAAAAAACCAAGCCCAATAAATTGTTTGAAGGAGCACACAAAAATGAAAAGTTGTCAACCTGAGGAGGGAAACACTGTTAACTGTGGCAGGAGGAAAGCTGTGACTGGCATCATGGTGCCCCTGCTGAGCATGTTGTCCTAACCATCAGGGTGGAAAATGATGGCATATCTATGCAGAAAGCACAACTGGAATGGGACACCAGGCTACAGGGTGTGTGGAAAGTCCTGGGCAAGCACTGGCAGATACATGGTGAGCCAGGAACCTGTGCCAGCTCCCCCAGCTGAACCATGTACACAGAGAGACAAAAACCAACCAGAGTCCAGCCCTGGTTTCCTCCTGACAGTACCTGTATGGGGGTAGAGCTTTTGGCACTGAGACAGTTCTGCAGTCATGGAGCTCAACAGTTTAGAGAGAGCAGGCTCACTGTGGGGTGGGAAAGAGGTTAAAACTGACCACCTCTTCCTGAATATTTCCTTCATTTTCTCTCCTTAATGCTTTCCTGCTCCATCTTAGGAAAATGTTATATCAGGAAGGATTAGGACGAAGAACATCAGCTGGAGCTGGGCAATGGTCCACCAAAGCAAGGACTGTGGACAGAGAGGTCACATATATTTGATTTTTCTCCTGGCTATCCAGGGACAGATGTTTGAGGTCAAGGTTTTTATATGTGCAGAAGGTAAAATCTATCGCTGTCAGAAACAAAGGGGAGGTTAGAGCAATATTCCATGGAGTAGGCTTCCAGCTATTTCTTCAGGAAATAAATCTAAAAGCTTGAGAAGGTCTGTGCTGCACACATCTATTATCAAGGAAAATCTCAGGAAAGGATGCGTTCTTTATTTTTCTGCTATATTTTTTCCACACTTTTTTTCACCTCTAGATAAATGCATGTGTAGGGATAATCTAGAGAACATTGCTTGTGTGCATTAGCCTCACCAACAGAACTAAAATTCCTGGAAGATATTATGCCAGGCCATTCAAATATGGAAAGACTCATTATTCTTAATACCTGGAAGCTCCAAGCCCCAGTGGAATGGCCAGGAGGGTTGCTCTGTGCTTTCAGGCAACTGCCCAGATAGAGAAAGTTTTGCTCTATTGTCAGAACAGGGACAACATACATATTTTTGTCACTTTATTGTATAAAGAATATTGTAGAAATTAAGAAAACAGAGCAAAGTGCAAACAGCATGACACCAGTAGTTGAAGAGCTCAGCTTTTCTCAAAATGGGAAAGAAACAAAGTGTACTTGAATAAAAGAAGGGGCCTGGTCAGATCAGGCATCAAAAGGAAGAGGCAGAGTAGATACACATTTAAGTGTCATGTGAGAGAAAAGTGACTTCATCTTGAACTTGCTTGCTCATCCATGACAACCCTTCATTTCAAGTGTAGGGCTCCTTTCACAATGCTGAAAGTCCCAAATAGAGCTCATGGGACCTGGATTATTGTTCCGCTGGATGCATTTGAACATCTCTTCCCTCTCAGCATGGCATCCCTCACCCTCTAAACCCATTACTAGTTAAAAATCTTTTGTGCTTTTAGAAGCTCCATGGGAAGTCAGGGCTGTGGAGCAGTGGCTCCGTTCCTCAGCAAGTGTTTTTGTTGTCAGTCACCCCCAAATTCCAGCAAAAGCAAGCACCTGACAGGGGAAAAGCGTGCACAATGCCGGTGCTGTACTCCTGGCAGGTTAGATGTACTGCTTCATTTTAGTTTTGGGCTCTGGGCAATATTAATTTTTTAAGGCAAGGTTAGATCTCAAACATTTGTCACAGGCATCGCTTGTGAAGCTGAGAGTCATCTCCTTCCTCTTGCCACTCCCTTGCTTTTTTTTCCTGCCTCCTTCATCTTAAACTACTCTAACCTGTCCCAGAAATCACAGCTTTCCTCTTTGCCTCCCCCCTTGGCTAAACCATCAGTCACTATTGATTATCCTCTGCTATAGAGAAGGAGATGACTTTTCCAGAGCGTTGTGGAAATGCCTGAGTGTGATCTTGGGCAGAGACAGCCACATCCTCACCACCAGGTGCACAGAGGATGGTGTCCCACTCACCTGAGTGAGAAGCCACCACAAGCCAGCCTCTGGAGGAAAGGGCTCTGCCTGAGGGACAGTAACAAATGGTCCTTGGGCACAGTCCTTTATGGGAGTGTTGCTATCTCCAGGGAATCAGCCTTTGGAAGCAGACTGGTAAAAGCTAACCTTTTCATCAGCACATATCAGAAGGTTGTTGTTGAGTTTGGGGTGTTTTTTTTTCCTCTTTCTCTTCTATTCCCCTCTCCCTTAAAGGGAGAATAAATTAAGAGTTTATCTGTAATTTTCTCTGCAGGACAACTGCATTGAAGTGCCAGGCAGGATCCCCCATTGTATAAATCAATGCTTTTTATCACAAGCTTGGGCCTTCTGGTAATAAACTAAACAAGAGCTGCTGCTTTCTTCATGGATGTAATCAGCAAACAGGTGAGCACAAGAGCTTTCCTCATACTAATAGGGGGGGAAGGAGGAGGCAGTTAATTTGACCTGGAATGTGGATTTAGTCTCTCCTGCAGCGGAGCTGTTTCTGCAGTTATCTCTCCAAGTCCAGCCTCTGTGGCTTTCTGTCTTATTTCCAGTCCAGACATGCTCTGGAAACCATTACCATATTTATAAAGCTACCTGGACTCACCGAGCATGCATGAAAGGGTTAGAAAGACCTATCTATTTTACCAGCTGTGCAGCCAGCATCTGTAAGTGAGAAAAGGAGGAGAAAGAGGGGAAAAAGAGGTTATTATGCATTTGCAGTGTAGTAAAAGCACATATGGTCCTTCAAAGGTAGCACCCATTAACACTAGAAAGTAGAACTGCCCATCTTGGCTGAATAAATCTGCCCTTGATGGCAAGTAGCAGGTTACCACATGCCTCTCTGTAGAGTTACCACAGCACTAGGGCAAATTTCCATGAAAGTGCCTGTTTTCTTGCATTATAGGGCAGATAAATGGAGAACATGAACTCCTGGGGGAGAGGGAGCAGGAGGAGCTTGTGTTGCAGGTTCTAATTCCAGGCTCAGGCATGGATTTAATATGTGGTTTTAGCCAAGCAAGAGGATTGTGATGATTATAACATAACACATCTTCATTACCAGATAATAAGCATTGTTAAGAGGGCTTAAATCCATGGACAGGACATGTCCAGGATCTAAAAACCATGATCACAGGTATTCTAAACAAATGCTCCTGATATGTTATCTATGTTATCTCTCTTATCACTCATATAATCCTGTAGTGGTCTAGTAATCCTAAAGACAAAGGCAGTGAAAAAATAGTCTTGAATAAAATTGTATGATTTATATGAATATAAAGTATTATTGCAAAGAGTCCGTTGCTTGGCCTGGGGCACTGAGGAGTCACTCTTCTACAGCAAAGACATTTGGGGAGCATGTCTTTTTGGGGAAGCCTGCAGGGGATTCCCATTCCTCCTGAGTTCACAGGCTCAGGTTTTAACTAGAGCATCTCTTTCAGCTGCTGGGAACACGCTGTTTCATCTTCATCTTTGAAGAGTGATTATAATGCTGTCCTTCACATGTGAAGTGGAAGAAGCAGCTACAGAAGCCACGGGGATGGTTTCCTGCACAGAGAACAGGTCGTATTTGCTAAGCATTTAGTGGGCCTGAGAAGTGTGGGCTAAAAAAAAAACACTGTAAAGGTTAAGGAAAGAAAAAAAAAAATTCTTTGGGCTTCTTGGACTTGTCTTCCTGCAGTAGCACAGACTTGAAGAAGATAACACAGAGAAATGATTCACTTTGCCTGCTCTGGTGAGAGCGGATCAGCGGCTACTTACACCCTATATAAGAGAAAAATATCGATCCAGAGTTCCCACATCTATGATCTACATCCTTGTGCTTCCCCTAAAGAAAATTTATTGCTCCCCATCAGCAATAAATCAGAAGACTGACTTTCCTGCTCCCGTTCAGACAGATACACTGTTGTACAGCATGAGAGAAACTCCCCGAAGCAGAGGATATGAGGGTTTAACACACAGGCAAGTTGGGATAACAGTTCAGAGCTAAGAGAAGACAGACAGATCAGCTGCCAATATGATGGAAAATAGTAAATGTTTAATTATATTTAATTAATTTAATAGCTGTATTTCTTTAGTATACTAATGTATAAATAGATATTTATTTATACTAACATTTATAAATGTATATATAAATATGTCTTTGTAAATATATACTTATTAAAGCAAACTAAATAAATACATATTTATAAGGGAGTATTTAGTGCATTTAATAAACATACACAACTTGCTGCCATGCTGGAGGATAAAACAAGGTGAAGAAAATTGGAAGCAAACCTAAGCAAAAAATACCCTTAGATTGACATGTTCTCCCTAATGGTTCCCAAAGCTCTGTTTGACTATTATTTACACACCAGTGAGAGATTCGGTTCTGATGTGCAGCAACCCCTGAGATGAGATGCAGTAATTGTGCAACCAGAACAGCAACACCACAGCTGAGCACAGGTTGGGGAGTAAAAGACAGCTTTTTCAATGAAACTTGGACAAACTCCTCAGACTGGTGAAATTATTCCTAGTTTATAGTGAGTAAAGTCCTAACCACTGTATCCAGCTGAGAGGATGTCTATATTAAAGGTCTGTATACAGGGGAAATATAAGCTTCCTAGAGTTAGATACCAGCAGGTTGGAGGTCGATGAGGACTACAAAGCCCTGGAAAAAAATAGAATAAATTTGCCCACTCCAAGCAGCACACTGGTAGTCTAAAGAGAACTTGGGTACTTTTACAGAAATAATGCTGTACAGCCACTGAATCCTGGAGGAGTTCAGAGTGGCTGGCATTTGGCTTTGACCCCAGGGTTAATTCAGCTGTTCTTGCAAAATGAGAAATAGGAACCCAGATTCTCTTCTCCTTTGCTATTGAGTCAATTGAGTGACACGGAGGTAAAACTGGCGTGAACGAGAATTGGGATCTCTAATGAACGGGAACCGCCAGGAGCTTTCCAATATCTGCAGGAGATGTCAAGATGATGACTGCTCAAAACAGACCGACACAGGAGGACGAAGAAATTTTTGTCCTGGATTGTTTCCCAAACTTGTTCTGGAAAGAGCTGGAATATTTACAGCAGGAATTCAAGCCTGGGATAACTGTCATTGGGATCCACAGGTGTAGTATTAATTTCTCCTACATGCTTCCCTCCAAAGGAATTTCTCTAAAAGCCAGTGACAGAGATGAGTCTGGGACTGCTCTCTGTGTGATGTACAGAAGTCCCCTCCGGCGTGACACCACAGACACAGCCACACAGGGGTGCTGCACTGGTCATTTCCCTCCTTTTCCTCACAAACAGAAGATTTCCTCCCTCCCATCACTTGTCAAGGTGATTATTCCTCTGCAGCTGTAGATCACTTCTGTCCAAACCTCATCCACAGCTTCATCCAAGAGTTCAAAGCTGCTCTCCACCTCAAGATGCTGGATTAACATCAGGTCTTGACTTAATTCTGCTCAGGCAGTTCACCCAAGTCCCTCTCACAGCCACCTCTTGTAAGCCTGCAGTTATTTTGATGGTCCTTAAGCTTTCTGAGCCCTTCTGTCCTCCCCCAGGCACTGCACTGAGGAGTCTGTGGCTGCAGACATGGGTCCTGGTGCAAGAGGACAGACACGTACTTTGCTCAGGAGCAAAGCAGCTCCAGAGATATGACTCCTTTATTATTTTTTTTTTATTTATTTCTTTTCAAAACCTAGCCTTTGGGGGAGTGCCAGCTGATTCTAATACCCAGGGGACCGGAGAATAATTGCCAAAGAGGGGGATGCAGCCAGCTTTGCTATTACCTTCGCCACAGACAGGAAGCCATTCAGCCAGACGCCTTTTGAGCGAGGGATCAGGTCAGCTCAGTGCTGACTCAAAAGCAACCAACCCCTCTCTCATCACTTAGATTTGAATCGTAGCTCTTTTCCCCACTCCGAGCTCTCATTAATGGCCCTGGGCTCACGATAGAACAGTAGAAATGTAGCATCCTTGCCAGCTTGGGATTGTTATTTTCATCGTACTCAGCAGGAACAAGGAGCGCTGCTGCTTGGTTTAGTAACTGGATTAAAACAAACTGCAGCACAGGATTTGGTCTCAACCCTCCTACTTCTCAGCAATGTCATTTAACCTAAGTCCATCTTCTCTCTCCATGCAAGAGAAACATCATGGTATCAACATCTGTCTTCAGCGCTCGCTGCGCTGGGCCTGCTTCGCATTCTGGATGGATCTGTGAATGAACACTTTTCAAATGCTATAAATATTTTATGAATTTCTATCCACTTACTTTAATGGGGGATTGTAAAAGCATTTAACCATATTACACCCAATCTCTCAGACACTGCATTATTTCAGCAGAGCTATTTTATTAGAAGCAACTGGCAGAATTGCTGTGATATTGTTTAAATATATATATTTCTCAATATAGCAGGGAAGGGGAAACAGCCATGGAAACTCTGTGTCTCAGGTTTGTTCTGATGCACTTGAAAGGTTTCATTTGCCGTGCTTTGCATGACTGCATGCGGGCTTTTTAAGTGACTCTGTTTTTATAGACTGGGCTGAGACTTGAGTCTGGATGTCTGATAGTCTTTGTTTTCTCCCACAATGCTAAATCCAGATACAAACATGTGGCATTGCCCCGAAATACAGCCAGGGAAGGTCCCTGCTGTTGAGCCTGAAACACCCCTCCTTGAGGACACCACAAAGTCCCCTGACTGACTGGGACTGAGCTTATTTCCTATTTTGCTTTCTCTGGAGACCAGCAGAAGCAGGCAGGAGAGACAGTTTGCACCAGCCATGCCAAGTAGGATTCTTTCAGATCAAAAAGATTTTGCCAAGAGACCCAGGAGTCCCTACTCCAACCCCATTTCTGCTTTAGCAGTGAGATGCTTGTGCCACAGCTCTAGGGGACACAACCCCAGCCTCCCAAAGGCCCTCATCACCAAGTAGCCAAGAAAGGCCACACTCTACATCAGACCAGCAGTACCTCACTCAGCAGAGGATAAAGATGCCATTTTCTTCTCCCCACACCCCCTCCATCCATTGTTTATTTCCAGCATTGCTAGAAGGCCTTTAAGCCCATTGAGTTGCTTTTGACCGTGTCTCTGTTGGGTAAATGAATTTATGGTCTGCCAGGCTGATTTATGAACGCCCATTCTAACTTCGAACAGGAGGGCTGGTGATTTTATACCTTCAGCCATGCGGGACAGTGAGCTGTTCAGATCAAAGAAGCACTGATTTTGCTGGCATGATTGATTCAAGCCTGAAGAATTACAGCAGGATCCCACTCACACACACAGTAATCGCAGGTCAGAAGCACCTTCTGCCATCAAAGACACCAGGTCTGAAGCCTGGGATGCTGGAAGATTTTTACCCTATTACCCCTAAAATAAAGCTGCTGTTCATCTATAGCTCTAAAATCCATTGATGTTAAAATGGTAACATACAAGTTGGTTTTACTGGTTGTCCCTCCTGGGTCTCAGCTGTTGGCACACCAGAGAGAGCAGCTCTGCAGAGCTACAGATATTGCAGCCCCAGATGGGCTGGTACTCAGTGCTGATGGACTAAGGCTTCTCAGAGAGTTTGTCCTCTAAAAACCTCACTGGTTCTTAACATCAGTTATTAAGATATTGGACACATCTGTTTGCAGATGGCAAACTGAATTTTATATAAAATTCTATACATAGTGGTTCAAAATATTTTTTAAAACTTTCCTATCAGATACCTCTAATTTATAAATAAAGCATCTTAGAGTGTTTTTTAGGGACAAGTAACACAAAAAAATTGTTTTTCCTCCTGTGGAGTTGTTTTTATTTTATTTTTTTGGTGACAAATTCTACAGTTTTCAACCAAATACTCTTCTCTTCCATATCAATAACCAGCCAAGGTTTTTTTTTTTTCCAAATCTTCTCTACATTGTGACTCCTAATCAAAGTCAAAGAGGCATAAAGTATAAGAAATTCAGAATTTCTCCTTCCATCTGTCCAGAAAGGAAGGTCACAAACTACAGTAACTTCTGGACCTATTCATCAAACTCTTGGAAGTCACAATTCCCAGATTAAAAGAGCAGTGATTGATGATACCTTTTCCAGGGGTTACATTGGAAAAATGTGCTCCTTATAATGGAAACAGAGAAGAAATTAGTTCTCCTATCTCTCTTGAGTCTTAGTGAAAGTGGAAAACTGCAGATAACAGGCTAAATCCCAAACTCTTTCCACCAAAATGCTGCCCACTGAGCTTAAAAGTTCTTTAATCATCTTCCTCCCTTTTCTAGATGCCCCTTGCGTAAGAGGGAATCATGATATACCCTTGGATAGCAGTGGCTTATCCTGATTATTTTAGCTAGACAAAAAATAGGATGCTTTTAGCATAAATTTTAATTAAGCTCTCCTAAGATTTATTGATCCAGGACCAATGAAACCTATCATTCAAGTTTCACAGACAACCTTTCTGACTTTTAACAAAAACTGCGTAGTTTCCACACGCCTTTATTTTCATGCTTCCCTGTCATGTTTTGGTCTCATGAGGTGGTCAGGCATTCCAGTGATAAAAAATTAGGGAAAATAAGGAAATATTTGCAATATGACTCATTAATACCACATGCCCCTCAGTGCACCTTTGCAAAGTCAACCTGCTGGAATTCACCATTGCAGCAAAAGAGACCAAAAGAAGGACAGGAGGTATAAAAGACTGGCCCAGATAAGATGTAAACTCTCAGATGTAACAGGGAGGTTTATTGCTGTGAAGGACTCCTCATTCCCAGTCCCAGTGACAGGGTTGTTTTGACAGGGCTGTTTTGACGATGCTGAGAGGAGTGAGATCAAAAGACACTGATCTGTTAAAGGACTGGACCCACAAAGAAGAAGAGGACAAAGCTGTCAAGAGCGCAAAGCTGGGGGCTGCAGCAAGAGTGCTGTAGTAGTTCCCCAGGAGAGAAGATGACGTTGAGGAAAAGTAAATGAAAAGGATAGACGTTATGGGCGCAGAGTTTTCATTTCAGCTTTTTCCTTAAGCACAGGGTATTTTCAAAACAAAATATGACTTTCATTGTCAAGAGAAGCTGCTTCTAAGTTATTGCTCACTGTTATTTGCCGGAGGCTCTGGAAGATGGGGTGGAAGGGTAGAAACTCTGGCTACCACCTGCCTTGTTGATGTTTTTAAGTAACATGGTTGGGAAGGATCTGATCAGGATCCACTGAGAGATACAACTGTTGAGAGGCCAGGTTGTGTGGCTCTTACTCTTGCTTTGAGTAAAGCTTGGTGATAGGGTTTGTATCCAGGGCTAGAGTGGAATCACAAGGACTGTCCTACTCCTGTGTTTACAGAGATTTTACAGTCCACATTGTGGAAATCTCTTCCTCTGCCTGCAGAAAAAAAAATAATAAAAATGTGTTCCTATTATAAAAAAATACTGAGTAGTGAAAAACAGAGAAATAAAAAGCATGGTTCATCAACCAGTGTGATGACAGCACCTGCAGAGTGAAACCCAGCCCCACAGATACAGCCAGGTCCAGGTTGGCTTGTGGGGACCTGGGGCAGAGCCCTATCTCTTAGCAGTACTGTCGTGGCATCCCTGTTTTAGATGTACCCACCACTCTCTGAAGAAAACCCTCTACACACCAGGTGCCTATGTGAAAGCCAAGACATATGAAATATGAAAATGATCACAGCTTAGACGGGGGATGCCAAAGCTTGTCTGAGGAGGCCTGGGTGTTAGCCAACAAGTAACTTACAACTCATAAGATGAACAATTATCCAAAGACAAATCAGTGCCATGCAGTTTCTTGTAAAGCATCAGGCTGTCATTTCTACACTGGATAAACACCACCTGCATTTTTTCTCCAGGATAACAATGGTTTCTCTATTTCTATCACTTTACTAGGAAATCTCGGACATCTCAGGACTGCCTAACTATCGCTTCAGGGTCATAAGGCTACTGCAAAGGTTTTAATTTTTACCACACTTCTTTCCTGCTGTCTTTTAGCTTCTGCAGTGTGTGTATCCCCATGCTGGCCCTGCAACCTTGGGCATCAGCCCAGATCCGAAGCCTCACATCCAGGCAATGCCTCTAGAAGCCTTTTCCCTTGTAACATCTCTAAATAGATGTGACCTTTCTTCTCCTGCCTTGCAGCCAAAAGTTTTGTCCAGCCTCTCGCTTCGTATCTCATAATGACTGCAGGGACTGCCCTTTCCTCTGGAATTAACAAATGCAGCCTGGCTCCACTCACACATCTCTCCAGGATACGGATGCAGAGATCCCTTTCCCAGCCCACTGCTGTCAGCGTGTCACCCTCCGTATCCTCCCTTCCGGGGCACCCTTTCTCTAACACTTCAAACATATGTTGCACATATTTGCTTTCACGGTCCATCTTCACCCACCCTCTCCCTCATCTGTCATTCAGCTTGTAAAGGTTGGTTCTCACCTTCAGTTGGCCCCTGGTGCCAGTCTTTCCTCGCCCACTTCTGACATCTTCAAACAAGTCACCCTTGTGTTTATCCCACAGTTCCTCATGCTCTCTTAAACATCTACAAGGCTGTCTCACCATACACCCCCAAAATGCTTCCTAGATCAAATCATCATTGTGATGTTTGAAAAACCAATGGCAACTACTCTTCTGGCTCTGCTCTCTCACTCTGACCAACATCATCTCATTGTTTTCCCTACATTCCTGTCTGTCTTATGCATTTCTTGCTTTATACCTAGATGGAAAACTCTTTGAAACAGTGTCTGATTTTTATTCTTCATGTACATATACATGACCAAGTCCCAGTTTAAGGTGAGTAGTGGCACGGAAATGACAAAAGGCAGCTGTGTCCCCCTTTCCCTAAGTGGGAAAACAATACTTTAAATTTCTGTGAAATTTGATTCTCATTTACTCTCACATCATGGTCACAATTGTGCCTCTATAACAATGATTCTCCAGCCCTCAGCAATGGCTCTAGGATGTGACTGGCGCATGCAGTATGGTATGAATATCTCTGTATTTGCATGTATTTTTCCAGAAATACTGTACTTTCCTGTTTGTGGCTTGTAAGAAGGACTACAGAAAAGACTTGAGTCTGCTACCGAAGAAGAAAACTCTAGAAATAGATAGCAGGGGATGTGCCAGGGGCGAGTGAGAATAAATAGTAAGAAATTACCCTTGGATACTAGAACACTTCATCCCATATTCCTAAAAATGAGAGCATTTTTGCTTAGTCGTATGACTGGTAGCAGCATCTGTCACTTCACCAGAATAGCAGCCCTCTCTTGGTTGAGGCAGGGAGAAAACAATTTACAGGAGGAAGCTTGTTCTTTCGACATGTGCTCAGGACAAATCAGCCATCAGTCACTCACTCCTCCTGCTAATGCTGTTTCTCAACACAGCAGTAACAGCAACATCTCATCCCTCGATTCCCAGCCCTGGCTGGAGCTCTGTGCCTTTGTCCATGCCATAACCAGAAAGTAGGAGGGAATTTGGCTGCCAACCTGTATAACTCCCCCTCCCTTGCATCTCACACTGGTCTGAGTTGGACCTTTGCAGGGGAGAGACTTTTCTCAGAGTGTTATTTCTCATTCAAGGCAGCAAACATTTCAGCCTGTGACAGCCTCTCGTCACTCCAGCCACCTGGTGCCTTGCATCTGAAATGCTAACCAAGCTGGGGAGTCAGGCTCCGCTTCCTCTGCTGACTGTTCTGCCCTGAAATAACAGGTCTGGGATGGCAGGGAAGGGTAGGGGAAATAATAACCCGTCTCCTCTGTCATTTGACGGGACCCCCACTGTTCGCATGCCCATCGGCTTCCCGGCAGGCAATCACAAAGAATTTAAGGCCTTTGGTCCACACTTTCACTGTAAACTTAATCCGTGTAAAGCATTCCCCAAAATCCTAGAGCCTGAAGACCTTTTCGACGGCTCCCTGCGAGGATGGAGGGAGGAAATGCAAGAGGCAGAGCTGAGGTGAACATCAGACTTGCTGAAAGCCCAGTGTCGGAAAGAAGGGAGTGTGGATCTGACTCTGGTTCCTTGCTAAAAGCAGCAAAGTGACCTGAGGCCATAAATAAACTACGAAGCAAAACTTTAAACACGCAGCAGTATGTATTTGAAAAATGCCTACCTAACCTTTGAAATAATATCATTTCCCTGGACCACATTTTCCATTTGTGCTAAAGTCATGTCTAGGTTGAGTTAATGCCACTGAGCAGGAGAGAGGTGAATTTGAAATGAAAGCAGCCACCTGCAAAATCAAAATTACTGTTTTGTACTGAAACAACATTAAAATGGATTTTGCGGGAGGATCTGGGAACAGTTGTTCATCAATGCTGTTCTTCCCCGTGATTTGAATTCCTCAGCTGGACTTCAATTCCCGTCACACACCGTATTCCTCCCTTGGGTCAAGTGACTGTCATATCAACATCTTCTGAGTCAAGATGAAACTACTGTTTGAAAGACTGGAGTTTCCAAAGGGATGGAAATTCTTATTTGAAACAAATCCTTATTATTTAGTCTGTACTTGTAGTTCCAAAAGGAATTGGCAGAGAGATTGATTTTATGCACTGATAGCCAGGAAATATGCGAATTTCCAGTGCATAGCTTTTATTCTGGACGTAGAAAAGTACATATTGTTTACCCAGTATATAAATAAGATATTAACATCTCTTCAGGAAATGGCTGGACTTAATGCAGCTATGAGCAACCAGCAAAAAATAGTGAACTACCTCTCGTCCCCAGAAAACAAAGTTTGGGGATAGCTTTGCATTTCACAAAACCACATTGGTAAATTTTAAAATAGCTCTACAGCCTTCTCATGAATTTTTGCCCTGGAGTTGTAAAGGGCCCCTTCCCTCCAACCTGCCTGATGTGTTTTTTAGCTTCTGTAACTGGATTCTGAATATATATTTCCCCTTTATTTGTTTGCAGCTGTAATACCCAACAGCATCTAAATTGGATCCCAAGGGTCCAAAACATTGTCTCTTTCTAGAAATATGTCAAGTCTGGACAACCCTGGTAGTTATACGTGTGGGTACGGCATATATAGTCTCTGAAGCAGATTTTGGAAACATTTTGAATACAGGAATAACACAGCTATCTGTTTGAGAGATGGGGACATTCCATGTGAGTACTCAGTGTTCAAAAATTAATGAATGCCATTGATTGAGTTTATCCTAGTAAATTAAAGAAAATTCTTGCAATTTTAGGATAGAAAAGGTACATTTCCTCACATGTACATTACCATCTGGCGTGGAGATGTATTAATATCTTGCAATATTTAGGTCATAAATCAAATCTAAGCCCTTATTGCACATTCAGAGAAAATTACTTTCTAGTGACATATGGCATAACCTTCAACTTCTATAAATTAATAAAATTCTAGCAAATCTACTCAAATTCAGATATTTTGTACCCACATTTTATTTTTATGGATGCTGTTAACCACTTGTAATGTTGGAGGTCTTAGGTCAATACAGAGAGTTTATTGCAAAGCTAAAGGAAATTACCTTTCAGTGACCCAGGGCATGAACTTCAATTCCCACCAGTCAACGAGGAGTCCTGATCTAACTGTCTGTTGGTACACACAGAACACCAAAATTATATGCTGGGTCTTTCAGAAGGGGCACAGTTATAGCTGGTTATAAAAATGCGTGTCGAGGGAATCAAGTTTGTTGAATTATGTGGATTTAACATTGCCAGAACTCACCTGTTATGATTCCTGCTCTTAATAGACTCTTTGTGACCTCAGAATTCATCATGCAAAAATCAGAATATAATTAGTAGCAGTACTTTTATATATCTGAGTAATAAACTGTTCAGAAGAGGGGGAAAAATCTTGCTTTACGGTGTCTTGGTTAAATTTTACTTTTTCAATTGGTTCTTATTTGTTAATTTTTGCAAAAACCATGTTTGTCTGAATCATATTTCTCTATCACCGTTTTGCAAAACAACACTGAAATTTGCTGCTTTCAATTAAGCTGTCAGGATTTAGGTCCATTAGCTAGAAGTGTAGAATTAGAGACAGAAGATGCCACATAGTCTCTTTCTGGCTCCTTGTCCACACTTGCAACTCATTTGCCAGTCCATGCATTTTGATTAGTTACCATGTTTGATTTTCCTCTTCAGGCATCTTCCCTTGGTTCTGCTTCTGCTCCCTCAAAACCACCACCCTCTTATCTCACCTTTCCCTACATCTCAGTATCATTCTCATTGCTGCTCTGTTCCTTCCAACCCCTCCTTGTTCCCTGGGGAACCCAAGGTAGAGATTGTTTTTGACATCCTATTCCCCAAAAGATCAAAAAGACCATGAAATCCAAATGTTCCAAATCTAAATTGTTCCCTTCCTCTTTCAGTGATGTCCTAATAATATCCCTGCTTTGGTCACCATTTTTGCATTTTTTTCCCTGTCTCGGTGGATTATCTTTCCCTGGGTCTGCAGTTTACAAGAAAAACACTTAATAGAAAGACTTAGCATCTTTTTTTTTTCTCTCTTTTGCACACACCCACTTCTTCAGTTCCTTCTAGCAGATGAAAGACCAAGATCAGGTGGCTGGAATTTGAGGTTGTCAGTGTTGATGTCGCAAATTAGAGGCTCATTTTTAACAATAAGAGCAATTAGTCATCAGAGCAGGTTCCTAAGAGGTATGGTGAGTCAGCCTCTTTTGTGAAGCTGCCGAACTTTTCCAAAGGCTGTATTTTTGAATTAAAATCACAAGTTCTTAAGCCTGATGAGAGAATCACTGGGTGAGTTCCTGTGGTTTCTGTTTTGCAGCAAGTCAGGCTGCAATCATCCTAATGGCCTTCTTTGGCCTTAAAAATGTATGGGACTTCTGTCCTGGGTGGATTTCAAGTTCAAGGATTTTCATATCTTTCCTCCTGCCCAACTTTGTCTTGCACCTCCTCCTCTGCTCTTTCCATATCCCATATACTGATTACTCCTCCCAAGCAATTTTCTTTGCAGATTTTTCTGTAGTTCATGTAGTTCAGTAAATTACTGCATGGAGATCTTTATGTCTGACTTCTTTTGATGTGAGTTTATAACTGTCTGAGATAAAAAAATAACTCAGACTGTAGCCCTTTGGGCACAACATCAGCAACTCCACTCAGCACTAATATGGGCTATATAGAAGATTTCTGACCTGTTCATCTCCTGTCCTTCAGTGTACCTGCCACTGATCCTAACCCAGTCTAATCAGAGGTAGGAAAGAGGATTACAAGGACTCCCAGTCTGGGAAATGCATGCATGAAAAGGAGAAAGAAGAATTGCTTTGGGTGGTCTGTGGGGAACAGCGATCGTTCCTGTACTCTTCCCTGGCATCATTATTAATAACTTCTAGAGAGAGGATAGTGGCCTAGGTGGTCTTCTCATCTGACTGAACTGACATTTACAGCACTACAGGAATGTGGGAGAGTGCAATAGCAAAATGATGCACATAAATAATCAGAGCCATTTCCACGTTATTTTAAAATTCTTTACAATATGTATATATATAAAATTAACCCAAAGCTCACATCTTAATGACAGGCCTTTTTCCAATACAGAAAGCATTTGATATGTCTTCTGCTGGGCTCAGGTTCCTCTAAATAATGATTCTTTTCCTTTCTTCTCCTTACAAAGCGTTCTGGGCAAATATATTTTCTATCAAACCTATGTCTGCAACAGAAAGTCAGGCCTCAGGAGGAAACTTTTGCACATTTCTGTAGTAGGTTGGCAATTTATCTCATCTGGCCTCCCCTCCCCTTCCCTCTCCTCTCATTCTAACCCCTAACTCCTGGCTTTAAGTACTTCATCCAATCAAAGCATAAAAAGTTTAAACAAAACAAAAAAGAAAACTTAAGTTGGATGTCAGGAAAAGATTCCTATCAGTGAGGTCTGCCAGAGCATAGAATAATCTCCTGTTGGGAGCAGTGGGAGTCCATCACTGGGATAGACTAAAACTAGATGAAACTAAAATCAAAATCAATATCATCATTAAGGGAAGCAGCCTGAAAGGCTGAGGGATGGACAGGAAAATTTGATGCCCCTAGAGTTTAAGAAAATGGCTGTGACCTGCTGTCTAGCATTTAACCAGGGTTTTGATCAGAATGATACATGACGAAGGGGTTTTTCAGCACTTTTTTTTTTTATTATTTTGTGCTTTGCTGTTAGAGTAGTTGTCTGCTTTTGGAGGGGGAAGGCCTTTGGGTATAGAAAAGACACAATGTTCAATATGGTATTTAAGAAAAACACGTGAGGAGTATGATTGATAAAGTAATTTATTAACTGTGATTCTCTACAATGTGGAAACAGCTCTAGCAACAAGATCTAGCACTGGCCGCTGATTATGCTGTCTAATAATTGGAACAAACAAACATATGAGACTGGCTGCTGCTTCTTGCAGTCAGCTGGAGTGCAGCTGTGGGAAGCAGCTTGTAGGATCTGGACCTCCGTTAGCTTTCAGACTGTCCCAGACATCTCCTTGTTTAAGTGCATCTATTTAAGGTCAGATTTTTTTCCAAAACCAAAAATAAATTGGACCAGATGCATTAAAAAAAAAAAAATCATTCTGATTTCTGAGCATGGGAAAGTTTTGCTCTTGGTGTAGGCATCTGCCCACTGCTTTGTTTCCATACTTTCACATCCTTGGAAGAAACACCCTGCCAATTTGGAGAAGACTAGAGTGCTCCCTTCTATCTAGATGCAGCAGAGGTATGTGTGACTTACACAGTCAGAAATAAACAGCATGTCAAGGCTTTGTAGCACTACAAACCATTGCTGCTAAATATTTTTCGTGGAGAAATTCTCCAGCTTCTAGACTCATGCAAACTTTGGTCTAAAGACACTTTATATCAGATCTTCTTAACAGGACTTGGGGTTTCCATTGGGAAATACTCAATGACAGACCTAGTTTCAAAAAGCAAAGCAAAAAACCTGTTCCCCGATGGGAACAACTCAGTGGTCCTCTTCTAAACAACCCAGAGCCCTGTTCTTTTTGTCATTAATCTTTCAAACAAAAACAACAACAAAACCCTCCACCCTCTAAGAAATGCACTCCCTTATTTTTTCTTCAATATTTCCCCAATACTAATAATTCTTGGTCCTCCCCATCCTTTCAGTACTGCACCTTGCTTTCTCCTCAAGCCCCGGCTTTTGACAGCCTTTATAAAGAATAGCACAGAGTGTGTGTTAGCTGCAAAATAAAGCCATGTTTTATTGTTCTGACCTCTGTAATGCTGGATGTAAATCAGCCAATTGCCTTTATTAATGATTTGTAGACAGCACTGTTTGAACAGAACAGTTTTGTTTTATTCCAGGAAAAAAAAAATTAAAAAGTAAAAGAATCTTGGCTCCTGGAGATTGATTCCTGCTGTCAGGAATCATTAGGTATTTGGTACTTCTGGAGGTGTTGGGCTGTGGGCCCATGTTGGATAATCCCTCAATCCCTAAATCATTTCACTGTAAACATAATCTTTGAGTAACAAAGTCGGGCTTGGGTATCTGCCAACATCTTGGGATGAAGCTTGTCAAACGATTTCTCCAATTGCCTTTGGATGTAAATGGCTTGAGAGCCTGACCACTTGGCAAGGCTGGGGATGCTGAATCAGCACTGAAAAAGCAATATGCACCCGTTCTGCTCCAGAACCCCTTCTGCTTCCATCCAGGAAGCCCCAGATGAAATCCCACCCCGAAGGGTCACACCAGCCTCCAAGGAGCTTGTGCTCCTCCACTTCCTGAGCCATCTTCTTCCAAGAAACAGACATTAATTACAGTGGTCGTCTTTGGCTTGGGAGCCACATGGTGCCTTGTTATTGATGTCTTCCTCCAAGACCCTGCTGTGGGTCTGAGCTATTTTTCTGGGAGTTCCAATTCTGCTTTGCAGAACTCTTGTTTTCCCAAGACACAGACTGCAACCCCATAGCCCTTGGGGCTGTTCCTTTCCAAAACGTGAGGCAGGGAGATTTATCCCAGCATGTCTGTGATGCAGCCTGTCTGGGGCTACTGGGTAGGAGATGAAGCTCACTGCATTTGTATGACACAGAAGAAATAGCTGCTTGGTATTGTACATGGCTTATGTTAAGATTTACTGTGATCTGAAAATATAATGGATCTCTTTTTGAAATATGTTTTATTACTTTTCTGTGTATCCCAGACTAGTCAGGACTTGTCAAAAATATCCTTTACTTATTGGGCATTAGTGAGATTGAGAAGACTACCCATGCAGCACTGAATGTCAAGAGAATGGCCAATATTTTTCTCATGTGAAAGTCTCTTTTAGGGATTATACCAAAGGAGACTTTGATGCAATACAGATTACATGTTTATGGAAGGATTTATAGAAAGGTTGCTTTTTTGGACACACAGATGACAAAAGAGACCAGTCTAGGCCAACTTGTTGAAAAATAAAGGCAAGAGAGATAGTCAGGTATGTTCAGAGTTGCTTCAGCTCCTTGGGCTGCAGAAGGCAGACACCAGAGCAGGCAGGAACCCTGCTCTCCTTTTGCCTCGGCAGGGAGCACAGAAAATCATGTAGCTGAATGAGAGATCCTATTTTTCTTAGAGGGCAGACTGGAAAAGACACCTTTGCTTAGCCTTAACCACACTCTGTATCATCCATAAGCTGCTGGAGGGTCAAGATGGCTTGCTTCTCGGTGGTCTGATTACCAAGCACATTTCTCCCGTTTTCCTACTTTACTGGGTCTATGTACACCCACTAGATTTCATGCTGATGCTGGTGTTTTTTTTTTATTATTCACTGTTTCTTGGGTCTTAGCTTCCTTGGCAAAGAGAGGGATATCATCTTTTCTCAGCCATTATATCCCACACAAACTAAACTCTTCTAGTCGCATTTCTAAAACTGAGTGAGGGAGAGCCTTTCAAATGGTCTCTCTGCATCCATCCACCTTGAACTTATCTTTTCTGACCTTAGGTGACCAAAGCTGTCATGCCGTATTCTCGATAAAAGAACATTAGGGCTTTGCATAATGGTATTAATATCTCCTTATCAATTTGGGGAATTCTTTGCCTGGTACATCCTAGGATATCACTTGACATTTTCATGGACAAAACTCATTGGTGATTCACAGTCTTCCTTTGATCAGCTTGTACACCCTGATGTTTCTCCTCTTGTGACATTTGCAGAGGATGTGTTCCCAGTCCCAACACATGTAACAGTGTGAATTACAGCACCACACACCAGCCCCTTACTCCAGCCTTTGAGATCATCCAAATCTTCCTGCCTGCTTCTGTGAAACCTTGCCTCCCAGTAAGTGAATGCTTGATCAGGGCTGAAAAATTGGTATTCAAGGTCATTCATGAAGAAATCTTTATTAACTTCCAAAAAACCCAACTCCTTTTTCATTTTTATTTGTTATTATATCTCCTTTAACCACTAGCAGAGACTAGTTTACAAGTCTTAATGTTAATTCTCAGCAAAAGTAATGAAACTAATATGGCTTTGTTGAAATATTACACTGAAATCAAGATTGGTTAAATACATTAGTGTTCCTTTCTCTCTTTCAAAGAAAAATCATTTCCTTGGAGAAATGAGGTTAGTCTGGAACCATCTATCTTTGGAAATTGAGCTGATGAGAATGATTTCAGAGCGTCTGGATATTTGCTGACAGGAATGGATCTATTTTAGGTATTTACGTAGTTCATATTGTTGTAGCATGTGAGTACATCATGGCTTGCAAAGTATTTATTTTCTACAGACTCTTGAAAGAGGCGAGATGATGCCCGTTTTAATGATGGCAACACACTTGTGGCCACATATGAAGTATGTATCAGTAACAGAACTCAATCCAAGTGTTTGCTCACAGAAGTAGCATTTCCTAGTGGCTGTGACCCCAGCCCAAGAATTTTAAATCATTTGCCTCAGCATTTATCTTCCTTTTAGACTTCTTTCCCTAGGTGCCCTTACGCTTTTCAGCTCACAGCAAGGAAATGCTATTTGGTTTTGAATGCTGCCATAGACAGAGCACTCACCTTCCTGCCACTAAGCTGGGACTTAGTCTCTCCCAGGGAAAAGAAAGGTCACATTGACTTCTTTCCAAATGGCAGTCTTCCTTTTCTTTTTTTTTTTCTTCTTTTTTTTTTCTTTTTTTTCTTTCTTCTCCTGGTGCCATAGTATTTTACTTTCATGCAGCACCTCTCCTCCTGCTGGGTCCTTAAGCACTTTGCAGATAATCTGTGAAAGCCTTGTTTCACCTACCACTGCATGGAAAAAAAAAAAAGAAAAAGAAAAAGGGAAGCAGGGGAAGCAGTTTGCACCTATGCTGCTGGGATTTTTGACAGGCCATGGGAAGAACAAGTGAAGTTGCAGAAGGAATCAAAGCAGGGAAAATTCAGTTCACCAGAGACTTTCACTGTCTTTCCCCCTTGCAATAAAATAGCACAGAAATCTGCATTATAACAAGGAATTTGGGACTATATTATGCCTTGCTCAAAATCCACGTGTCTAATGTCTCCAAGTCATCCTTCCTGCCACAACATCCTGCCACACCACCCTCTGTATCTCAGAAGTGGATGGAAATGCTGAGGGCTCCTTCAAGGGGTAAACACAACCCAAGAGGTCAATGCAAAGTGTTGAATGATGAATTCTTTGGGGTGAAGCCATCCTGGTGGCCGCCCTGCCCTCCTGCAGCAGCTTGGCCTGTTCCTGCCGGGCACTGCAGCGGCGCTGAGGGCAGAGGCCGTTATGATCATGAACCACAGGATGAATATTTTGGCCTAGATGCTTTTATAAAAACCTCTTTCAAGCAGAGCAAGGCAGGCCCTCCAGTCACTAGCATGACATCCCTTGGCCCTGCCAACTTCAATGGGGAAGGATTTACCCTGGTGTCCTGAGGGATCTGTCAGATCCACCTGATTTATTTCTCAACCCAGCTCGTGTCAGCTGTAGCTGTGATTTGCCCTGTCACAACTTCAACCCTGACCTGGCTGGAGGCTACAAATATCCCTCAGAGAGGCTTCCATTTAGGAGGTGGCTTTACCACTTTGGATACCATCGCGGCGTTCTGGCGGCTCCTTATTGATGCCGCATCCAGGTCCCTTAATGCTCCCACTAAAACACGCTGATTAAATCATGCCTCTAATTGGTTTCCTCATTGCACAGACATAAAATTCCTCTCCCTAACAGAGAGCTGGACTGTTTCAGCCTGCACGTCTCCAGCTCACGGCTGAACTTTCTCCAGCAGTTCCAGCAGCTTCCCTGCCGCCCGCTCCCCTCCGAGGCTGCATCCTGCAGCCTGCTCCATTGCGGACCCCCCCAGTACCCCCCCTTTCTGCCTCCCCCCT